>NC_135510.1:11181110-11481110 GCF_051989575.1 Stigmatopora nigra | reverse complement strand
CAGTCTACTAATCTACAATCCTTTTAAATGTACATTGCCAGGAAGAGGATGATGGTTATTATGACAATTCCTTAGAGTTTCGCCGCGGTGGAGATGGACAGCCGAGGCGCGCAAGACCAACACAACAGTATTACCAACCACCCAGAGCACGGGATTGATGTCAACATTTACTCAGACCATTGAATTGATATGGAATTGCGGGCTTTTCCTTTCAGTGGTGTTATTTTCTTTCTGTAAATGTGAAATGTTGATAAAAGGTATCACGCTCTGACTGTGTCCTGAATTAAGGAAGGAACTTCTCACCAAGACATTTATCCAAACATGGACATTTTTATAACCTCAAATTGTATTACTATGTGTAATACACATTCAAACACCCCAAATTAATTTCACAGGGTGTAACAAACCCCATTAAGTTTTATCTTTAATAATGGAATGATGTATTAATTATGGAATACATTATGTTCCCATTATTATTGGGAAAAGTTAAAAGGAAGAAAATTATTTTTTTGATAATTAGTTTCAACTGTTGTAGTTCTCCACTTGTTAGTATGCTTGTTCATGAACCTTTTAATATCATTGCCATTGGAATTTTGCATCCTGTTGGGACAGGCATTTTTAAAAGGGCTTACAATGCAAAAAGCTGACACTGGGCACTTGATTATGTTTAAGCGCTAATTCTGTAAATGGGCAAGTTTCTTAAAATGTTGTATAGAAATAAAATTTCATGAATCAAAGACATTCCATGGTTTTTTTAAGCTATTAAATGGAACTAAGCTAGAAAAAGAAATCTCACCAGGTCTCAGCTATTTGTTCCATTGCTCGTAGTTATCAAGCAGCACTATGGTCTTGTTCTTGGGAGAAACTCCCAACGTGTAAAACAATCTGTTCCTGTGTAATTGAGATGGTTGCATGGTAAAGATATCATTTTGCACTTTACAAAAGGAATCGTTCCTGGAACATTGCACACATGCCAATTGCACTGTGTGAGGGACAACTTTTACACATAAAGAAATATTCTGCACCTAGGTTCGAATTACACCCGCAGCTGGGGATGAATGGACAATACATGAGAGTTCAGTGGAGGTTGCAGTGCTATTCTGTATCAGTCATTCAATGGATTTACTTTTTTTTTCCGACTGAAAAGCCAAGTGAACGTACATAATTAATTAGCTGTAATATGGAAACCTATTCACAAAGAACTGAAAGGGAATCTATTCAAAGCGTTTTAAGGTTTGATTATGTCATACTATCCAGATACCTGTCAAGTCATGTTCAGATTTTCTATCAGAGCAGCAGTATATATTTATTCATTTTATTTACCACATCCTCACAAGGGCTGTGTTCTATTAGCCTATCCAAGCTTTAGCCTGGATTATATGGTACTACCATATTGTCATGGTGTGTCAATCTAAGTCTTACTAAAGAGCTAATTAAGTCAACTGTTGAAAAATCATTTTTTAATATTGATATTTAGAGTTGGATTTTGGAGAGGAAAGGAGAAAGGAGTTGATCAGTAAAAGGACAACTAAATCAATAATGTAAAAAGGGCAATGTGACCTATAGTCATCTGAATGGCAAGAATAGAATCCAGGCCTTTGTCACCTTCAGTCTCATAGTAATGAGATGTCCCTCTAACATAATACCCTGCTCACATGAAGTCATGTGCAAGCCACTAACATCCACACAAGAAAGTTCCCAACAATGTACAGAGGCTTCCACCCCCAGTCCAACACCCTGAGGCTATACAAGAAGCATAAAGAGTGGGTCTAAAGTGGCCAAGAACTTTGGAGCACCACAGCCTCGATCAAAAAGGAACAGGAAACAAACACACTTCAAGAATGCATCACAAAGATGGCTTGGAGTGGCGACCTACTCATGCAACAGAATTCTAATAGAACCAGCTAGGTTGTTACGTAAAAACAATATTCTGTTTGGCAGGATAGCACCAAAAAAAAATTAAGAAACTGCTGACATCCGACAAATACAACAGTTGATGAAAAAGGCCGGAGGCAAAAAAATTCCAAGTTACAATGTCGTGCAACAAGGTGTACGACGCTTGCAGGCATTCATGTTGGGGCATAACCAAGTTGTAGGTATGATATGCTATATTTTATATAATAATCTATAGCTGCAGGAGTAGCAGGGACAGAAAGAAGATGGAAAAAATGTGGATGGTGAAGGCAAGATGTAGTACTTGTACACTTTGAGGACAATCACCCCCAAACTTGGTTGTTGGCTCCAGCATTAACCAAGTGCAGCATCTGACACCAACATCCGGGCGAGTGCAAACGTGGGAGCAGCTCAAATGCATAAAACCCTCAAGCTCTCAAGCTTCTGGGAGAAGACCTAAACTTGAAGCTTTACCAGGCGGGTGGGCATGTGAACATTTGGAAAAAATATATATATATTATTCATATGTTTACAATCACATCTATAAACAAATAGAATAATTGCCCAAACGCAAATTTTTAAATCATCTGTGATGAATATAGCCTTTCATTTGGTGTTTTTGAAGTCACAGCCTAACTTAAACGAAACCAGATATTCTGCATCTTTAGAAGTGTTACTTCCCTGTTGCAAAGCTGTGAATATTTACAATTCTTTTTTTCAGTTAGTGAAACTTGTTTAATTTTTGTAGCTTGTGTTGCATCTCCTTTAGTACGATTAACTTGATCCTATTCAATTTCAATCTATTCTATGTATCCATATTTGATTTTGGACTTTTTAGATCATATACATTCAAGTAGCAGCTTGTGTTTCCATGCAATGATTGTTGGAGTTTGACAACATTGAGAATTCTCTTTTTTTAAATACATCTTCCATACAAACACAATACATGTGATGCAGAGTAGAGATCATCTAAACTTTTTACCTCAAGTTTACCTGGGATATGAATGGCCATTATTGACATTTATTAACTATTAATTTTAAGAGGTAGTAAAGAAATAATTTCTGACTATATTATAGACTTCACACTCTAAACATAACACATAATTTGGTGAGCAAATCTATGGGTAACTATCAAAGTATTCCTGAAAATGTGCTTCATTTTGCTTTACTAAATGTGGTGCACAGACTTAGTTCCTCTTGGCAGAGAAAAATGCTTCCTCGATATGCATGAAAGGCTAATATTAACAAGGAGTATTCAGTTGGCACATTAAACCTGATGTTTTGAGCAGTTCAGACACACAGTCACACCATAAAAGGCTCATTTCTTATTATCTCTCTACAGAGGGTTCAGATGGGCAACAAAGGCTTATTTGCCTCAATGCCTCTTTCCTGTACTTTCCTGTCAGTTTGACTCTTGCTGAGAGCAATAGAGAGCAATAGAGATGTGACATGAAAAAGAACAAAAACTTGTAAAACAGTCTTTTTATCTGGCTACAAACAACTTTAATTGCACGAAGAACAAGATTAAATAACACGAGTGCAGTAATTTCCGGGCAACTAAAAGTATATTGTCTGATCACGAAAATCCCAAATAATTGTATTTCCTCATATTAATATATAAATAATTCCTCTTTTGGGTCTGTGTGTTTTACCCATGTTGAAAAAAAGCACACTGGAATTGCACGAAAAACAACTTATCTGTTATTCCTATGAGTAATGGCAATGCACAAAATAGATCCAAAATCTATATCTGTTCAGTTTATGTAAAGATTTATTTAATTTATTTTTGATCCAACTTAGCATTTACTAAGTCTAGTTTTTATTTTATTTTGTATTACTCACATTAGGACTATTTGTGTGTCAAATCAACATCAGACCCCTGCCCAATTGTGAAATGTACAGGATGAGCAAAAGTGATTACGGGGGATTATACTGAGCTGCTCCTGATGTGCACTGTACTTTGGCGACATAAAATGTTGTGGTGGCGCTGCAAATTCATAACTTGTGATCAAATAGAACGTTCCAAGCACTGGTTTGTTTGCATATTTCTTTAGTTGTTGTCTAAGCCAAGCCCAAGCGAGCTAAATAGGTGTGCTATACAATTGAACTTCTGACTTGGATGACAGCATATTTAAATACAGTCATTCCATAGATTTAAAAAGAGTCAAGATTTTAAAAAAAAAACAGTTTGTTTGTCTTTCTTTGCATGACTGTATGTGAACGCCCAAGGCATCACCTTTACATGTAATTGCACCCAAACCGGATTTTCACCTTTAGTTTTATAACATCTCTATTTGTTTTTAGGTTTTTTGAAGAGGATTTGAAATATATATCCATAAGCAAAAGGGGTAATAAAATAATATACTTTAATATTTGTCACAAGTGCTTTGTAAAATCTCACAGACACGTTAAGAAATGCACATTTGTTGAGGGGGATTTGTATTGAAAATAAAAGAGAAGAAACAGGACAAATCAGTGCCATGTATTGTATCATAAAATGACACCTCTATAAAAAGTATCTTGCCAAACACGGTGCCTGGACAGAAGTGAGAAAACAGGTTTAACTGTGAACTTTAACAAAAAAAAAAAACAAGCGAGAGTTCTCTTGAATAGGAAATGAAACATGTACAAGCAAATCTAGTTGCTCTTCGGTCAATTCTCATTATGAAATGGAAGGCTCCAAGTCCTCACGGACCTCCTTAAAAGAAAAATCTTTAGAAAATATCCCCTAAGTCTGGGATGAATGAGAAATTATCACATTCAAAGCTTTTAAAGGGCTTTTGTGAGAGGTTTTCCATTACATAAATTATGATATTATGTCCAATATTCTTCATTCTTACTTTGTTCCAGAACTATAAAAGGGCCGTCTTACTCTTTGTCTGTTTTCCCATGTCTATTGCTTTCAAAGTATGTAACATAATCAAGAATAGAATAAGAAAAAAAGGGTGTTTACTTTCATAGTAATGTGTATGTTATATTTTCATAGTACTTGATGTGCAGAGTGTTACATTAATCCTGGTGGTCTACAAGTAAAATGAAAAATGAATACTGGATTACCTTTTTTTATAAAGAAGAAATGTTTACTCACTGGTGAAAGGTATAAAAAGTGCAAAAAATGTCCATAATTACATCATTATTTTCATATTCCATTGACCAAAATGTTTGAATTCACCCATTTTGAAAGATAATAATCGTATTGTTTTATTTATGGGGGGACACTCACCCAGGAAATAGACATTCAAAAGTGACCAAATAGTTTTTAAACAATGAATTGTAATAATTGCACCAGGTAGATGAAATATAATAAATACTTCTGAGTTTAATGTAGTGCACTTTGACAACACTGTAACAGTGATAAATATATACGGTATGAATATATACTCTAATATATCAAATTGATACTTTAAAAACGTTTTGCGTCAATGAATCAGCACTCATTTTGTTACAACTGAATGATGAATTGCATTGTGCACCTCAAGAAGAGGTGCATAGGTATAAATAACAAGTATGTTTTCATTAATGAACAATGCATAAGAAGGACCACATATATAGATTGAATAGAGCACATTTGTCAATTTCTCACAGTGGTATTGTTGATGTAAACACAGGTGTGAAAAATATATCAAATTTTTGAGGAATGCCTTAACTTTCTATTATTTATGTGCATAGAGTCTTTCTTTGATTTCAAAGGTAAGTCAATGTCTGATTTTGTCTTTTGCCTCTGGAATCTTTTTAAGCATATCCAAGCAGTCAATGTAACAAGGGAAAAGAACAGCCCGAGGCATGTCACTGAAAGGATAACGAGTGCTGGTTTACATGGAAACATGTCATACCTTGCAGGTCCTTCCTGCAATTGGCCAATGTGCCAGGGTCTCTCTTCAATTTCAATATCAGCTTCTCTGTTGAGCAAACTCTGAATGTAGCTTTCATTGCTCACTGTTTCATTCACAAATAAATTTACAATGACTGTTGAGTAAAGGGGCTCCGGTTGACCATGATCACTGACCTTTACTAAAAGGCTGTGAAGACCTCGGTTGCTGAGTTCTCTCTCTAAAGTAATATTTCCCGTTTCTGGGTCAATGGAGAAAAACTCAGGTTTTCCTCCCTTCCTTTTAATTATACTATAGGCAATCACTGCATTCATCCCTGTATCGTTATCCACAGCATACACTTCTGTTATGGATGTGCCTGGCAAGGTGCTGGGTAGAACCAACATGTAGGACTGATTGGACTGAGGGAAGAGGACAATTGGTGGATTATCATTGACATCCAGCAGAAGCACAGTCACCATGGTTACAGAGGAGAGTGTTGGTTCCCCACCATCTACAGCTTTAATCCACAACTGATATGTTCCTTGTTGCTCTCGGTCAAGGGACGTCTTGGCCCTGAGTGTTCCTCGTCCTGTGTCAATCATGAAGATGTCACTACCGTTGAGGATTGAAAGGGCCACCCAGCCGTTTTCTCCAGTGTCAGCATCTGTTACGGAGAGCACCCCAATCTCACCATAACCCGGGAAGTTCTCCGGTACAAAAAAGGTGAAATCCTTATTGATGAAACGTGGACTATTGTCATTGCGGTCTTGCACATTTACCACCACAGTAGCAATTGACTCCTTCCTTGGGCTTCCCTGGTCCACTGCTCTCACTATGAAGCGGTATGTTTCCTTCTCTTCACGGTCCATTGATGTGGTCACGCTCAGGATACCTGTCACACGATCTAAAACAAAGATCCCGGGCGCATCGCCCCCGAGGAGAAAGATGACCTCCCCTTGGGCGTCACTGTCTCGGTCTGTGGCATGGAGCTGCGCGAGATAGGTGTTGGGTGGATTGTTCTCATCAATAGCTATTTCCACTAAAGACTGCTGAAAGACTGGAGCATTGTCATTTTCATCCACAACCTGCACTTTCAGGAATGTTTTGATGACAAGGCCATGACTGCTTTCAACAACTACAACGATCTCATAGTCCTTTATCATCTCATAATCCAACGGCTCAGTGGTTTCAAGCAGGTATTCATTTTTCACAAGCTCATAGGGTCCCACCCTAAAAGGCCCTGTACTCTCCAAATGACAATCCACCCTAAAATCTAGGTTTTTGACAGTAAAAAAAGCAATAGGAGTAAACGCTGGCTCGGATTCCTTCAAGCTCACCACGCCATCTTTTTCCTGCGCGATGTATCTAGGTATGACTGCAGCGGGCCCCATTTGGACTTTTATCAAGTGAATAGCAACCGTGGCAACTGCGGGAATGCAACCAGGTCCATTGGCCAAAACAGTGAGTTTGTAAAGCAATGCTGCATTTGTGTCTATTTTACCTGCTAGTTTGATCACCCCTGTGTTTCTGTCCAAATGGAACAAACTCCTGGTCTCCCTTGACACACGCTCACTGTAAGCATAGCTGATCTGAGCATTAGCACCAAGGTCAGGGTCAAAAGCATGCAGACGTGCCAAATGAGTCCCTTCTGTGGAATTCCCATGCAGTGTTATGTTAAGATATGAATCTGTGAAATGCGGACAATGATCATTTACATCTAAGATGACAATTTTTAAAGTAGCGGCACCAAGTAGAGGTGGGGTGCCACCATCCTCTGCAATAATGTCTGTGATGTACTCAGCTTGTGTTTCTCGGTCCAAAAATTCTGTCACAATGACAAAGGGTGTTAGCTCCCCTCCTTCATTTTCTTCAACATCCAGTGTGAACACACCAAAGTCATTCACAAGCCAGTAAGTCTGCACTCCGTAAAGACCCAGGTCTGGATCAACTGCAGGCTGCTCTACTGCGTAGCGAGCATTAATGGGTGTGTTTTCTGGCACCGATAAAATGATCTCGTCCACCGGAAACTTCGGCCTGTTATCGTTGACATCCTCAATGATCACCTTAACTTTGATGAGCTGAAAATATTGCTGAGGTAGCACAAATACATCCAGGGAGAGAAAACATCCATGTCTGTTTGAGTTGTCTGGACAAAGTGTCTCTCTGTCAATCTCTGTAGCAGATGTGAAAAACTCTCCAGTGAGATTATTGAGTGCCAAGTATTTTTCACTGAGACTCTTTTGAGCCACAATGAATAAATAGGGGGGGTCAACTGTAAAATCCAAATTTAAATCCACTCCAATGGCTCCTATGAAGGTCTCCTTGGGTAATCCCTCCTTTATTCTATAGAGGAGTTCTTTTGCTTGGTTAAAGCTTGCAAAACAGGATTGAGGGCTGGTGTAAAGCAAAAGGATGAAAAATCCCTGTAACAATAAATCATCACACTTCACTTTTCAGTAAAGAAAATATAATAGATCATTCTGCATTGTCAATCATGTTTTGTGCAGTGTTTCTATGTCAAAGTAAATATAAAGAAAGATCATTTCTACTTTAAAGTTTCAAAATAAACTTACCCATAATTCCCCTCTTTTGCAAAGTCTGGGGTGTTCTCTGTTGACCATATTCATAGTATATCCAATACCAACTTTGTTTACTTACAGCAGGAAGGGTAGTATTTCAAAAATGCGTGGCATTTTGCGCCTGGCAGATAGACCTCTGCTGAGTGCAAAGCCTACTTGCTGTCTGACTTGAAAACTCATTCATCCAACTGCAGACTAAGGACACTCCCACTATATGCAAATCAGTCACACATGTAAACCAATGAGCCACAAAGGCCACTTTGACATCTGCAATTCACAGATTACTTTTACCACATCCGTTAAACATGTGTCATCACGGGCTAGCCCTCTATGAACTCACACATAAATGTGTATGTTGTGCCAGAGTGAGAAATATGAAATATAAAGAGTTAGTTTGGTATGGTACGGATTTCTAAATACAATAAAAAAATCACACACAAAATTGCTTTCCTATAGAAGGATGTGAAAACAAAATACAATAACACAATACGGATGATTGACAGTTTTTGTGACAGACATCTTAAAATAAATTCAAAGGAAAAAATGATCAGAAGGCAGATCTTGGCATCATAAGTAGTGATACGGTCTGATTCTGGATTGAGCCTTTAAATAATTCAGACCCCTAATCCCCATGTGTTCTAAATGCCAGACCAGCTGTTTGCTGGGATTGGAAACATACTGCTGAGAGAAAATGAGTGATGGAAGTCCGGTGGACATTTACGTACAAATTCAGAAATGCTTTTACACACACACACACACACAGAAGCCCACATTCCTAATGAAAATAATCAAATAATACTTTTTTTAAGAGTGTTTAACCAGCCTACCTTTCAAGACATGACCCTACTAGGATCGAACCCTCGACTCTAAAACTGCGAGGCCTATGCGCTAACCACTCATCCACCAGGCCACGCTAATACAATACAATGAACTACTTAACAATATACAATACAGTACAATACATTTGACTATTATATATTTATGTATTTGTTAATTATTAAAAATTGGTGACTACTGAATTAAAAGTTTCCATATGCCCTAAGGGCTTTTTGTTTTTTTATTTGCGTCAATTCATTTTGTGTGAGGCTGGGTAATCTCTTCTCAGATTTCCGAACAGATGTCTTATCAACAAGGATCTCCTCTTTTAATCAAAGTGCTGCTAAGCTATCTTGATAGATTAGTGGCTGGTAAGATGGATGTAACCACACATATTAGCTATACTATGGCTCAAAAGCAGCATCAAGACTTGTGGGTATGCTGAAATAAGAATGGAAGAAGGAAGTTTGTTCAATTTAGTATCCATTTAGTATAAGCTACATGATGGATGTAAAATGTCCTAAAAAATGATTTTTCTGATTGATGATTGCTTTATTCTCTTTGCTCTTATGCTGCCATCTACTGGTTAGAAATTTACAGAATGGCAGTGTTCTCAATTTTTCTGAAATCTGTCCCTCTAGCTTTTTAGTGAGAGATTGGTATTTAATTTTTAAAGATAATACATATTACGTTTTTTTATGTAGTTAAATATACGAACATTATATATATTTTAAATATTATTAAATATTCATTGAATGGAATTTTTTTTTTTTATATACAAAATAAAGGGGTAAGGATTCACAAACACTCACCTAATCATTATGGTTGAATCATGAACTGGGAAAAAAAAACTAGTGATACCTGCCTCATAGTCTCATCTCAATTTTCTCTTCTAAAATATCAATAAAACTATCAGGAAAATGTTGTCAACTGTAACATTGAAATAAAAAAACTATAATTATAGTTAAAAAAAAACGTACCACGAAATTAGAATGAATGATCTATCACAAAGCTAAAATTCTTCTAAAAAACTGCGGTGGGAACACAAATGCTTCTCATCATATGTTTGCTTCTATTGGGCTGGTTAAAAAAAGAAAAATGAACATATTTCCCAGTAATACGATGCAAAGTGCTATAAAACGCTTTAAATAGAACAGAGCATGAACAGATAAAAATCAATTTCAGTTACACTGTATGTATTTGATTGACGGACAGTACAGCAAGCAGGAAGACATGATACTTTAAGAGTGATTTGTGTGACTATGTGACTTTTGAAGGTGCATGCTGGGTATGTCCATCCCTGGGAACAGTGGCCTGAGTGCAATGCATCTTTCACACAGCAGTCGCCAAGATTACCTGCCACGCTGGCCAATAATGAACTTTCTATTGACTGAAACCACCATGGGAACTTGTTTCTGTGTGATGACGGATTGAATGTTTCAAATTAAAGTTTTAAACAGCATGTGTTCAATCTTTGCTTGGAATGACCAAACACTTTGTTAATTACTAGTGGAAAACATTTAAAGTCCAATTTAGATGTATTGAAACCCAAATCAAATCTGATTGGAACTGGGCAAAAAAAGGAAATAATCTACCCAAGATATTGAGGTTTTGTATTATGTTTTTGTATATTTTATTTAGTAATAAACAAACGTTTTGGTTAATGTACATCATCAAAACAATATTCAAGATAGTCCTACTGATTTTGAAAGTATTAGATTTAGTCCTCTTAGGATGAATGGTCTAAGATGGGAACATATAATGTGAATATGCTTACTAATTGCTATTCACAACTCATAAGAGTAGTGTTTTTTTCTTCACAAATGTACTAATGTAAAGTATGGAGTGATTGAACTACTCTTAAAAGTACATTCATGTTACATACACACATGTAATGGAGTAAATGTATCACGTTACTACCCAAAACTGAATATTCACCAAGATTCTGATGAAATACTCCATCACAAAGAATATTTAATGAAATGGCATCTGTTTCTTTTTACACCTTAATTGTGTTTGTTTGTTCATGTGTTTGTTAGTTTTCTCAGAAGAAAATGCAGAGGTGAAGAAGGCAACCACACATTTATTAGCACTCACAGGAGCCTACCTCGTTTGCAATCGGCGTCCTGGTTCATAGAGCATGATGTATCACAAACAAAAGGATGTTTCCTTTTTTTCTGACCTATTTTAGTCACATCGATGGGTAACATTGTTATCTCAGTATGAAATTGTGCCGTTTTACATCACTGCCTATATGGCAGCCACAAAAATATTAAATTTGGGGTCGATCACAACTGCCACAACATCAGTAATACAAAAAAAGATTTCCAGATAGTCATAGTTATGACCAAATGCAGACCCAAGCATTTAACAAGCACCACAAAACTGCACAGTTTCGATAATTGGACAGGATAAACTTTCCTCAGCTATTTTTTTAATGCAACTGCTGTTCAGTAGCAAATCATTAAAATGCTGTTTTTTATGTTGTTTTTATTCATATTGCCGAAGAGCTTCGATGTGACAGCATAGTGTCGATGCTATGATACAATGGGCTCGCTCAAGGTCATATTTGACAAGACAACATTAGAGGGCATATTGGATTGTGGGGAAGGGGGCTGGGGAAAAGCAGAGGAAAATATACACATGTCCTCTTTTGGATATCCTCCTGTAATCAGGTACATTTAACATACAATTGTCAAATTGTTTTAATGAAGAATAGACACTTTAATAAGTGTTTAATCAGTGTGCAACAATATACAGCCTTGGTGCATGGTATACTTGTTCTTTGTGTACGCATGAGGTTGTTGTGGATGAGAGCAGCCAACATAAAACCAATATACTCCTTTGTCACCAGACTCTCCAGGTGATGTATGTCCTTTTGCCCTCTGGAGTGTTATGAGGGGAGCCAAAAATATAGGAAGAATATGGATTTCTGGACGTCCTTTCGATGGCATGTTTGTTGCTTCGTTTTGGCAATACAAATCAAGGTAATTGCTAAAGAGGAATTTGAATCTGCAGTATGTGTGCATGTTTGCTATACATTATTTTGCTGTTTACAGTATTAAGGATTCGATCCCAGGTTTGGACCTTGGTGTGGAGTTTGCATGTCCTCCCTTGGCTTGCAGAGTTTTCTCTGGGTACTCCAAATTACTCCAACATCCCAAAAAACACACATGGTAGGCTAGTTAATTGTATATAATTTTGTAGCTGGGAGGAGCTTGTAAGTAACAAATATTAAAGATTTAGCTCATGGAAAAAGAAAAAAGTTTGATGATGAAATTGTGCATGATGAAAAATAAACCAGATGAAACACAGGAAAGTTTGAAAAAGAATAAGGCACTTGAGAGGCGGTGAATGGTCTCTCCCAAGGGTCAAGCTGTCAGAGTGCCATGTTTGTTTTTTTTCCTCTTTTCTTCATCTCAACGTCCCGCTGTGACTTTACATTAAACCAAGGGTAAAGGAGAGAGCGCTCTGGATTTTTTTTTCGACATTGCATCTGACACCTCTTTGTGACACACTTTGTGAGCACCTTCGTAGAGGATAGTGCATCTCCTAAGATCTGTTTCCCACACATATTTTAGTCTGGTAAAGCAAACTTCGGATACCGAAAGTGTAGCAAATGCGGCAAAAAAAAAAACTTCTAGGACAAGTGATGCATGGAATAGCAGTGGGTGCAATTATTACTTGTGCTGAATTTCATCATAGGCAACTCATGTCGGGGTTCAGAGCCATGGGCACCGGCAAAAAAGCAGAATGCTTCTCTTGGTAGGTGAGCGGAGTATTGCTCCGAAGTACTGCTGAAGGCACAGAGCCAATTACTGCAGGTATAGATAAAGTGAGTAATATTTTGATATAGTAAATGTCATTTTTATATGAATGTGATCTAAGGTTGTATAGCCATCCAGTATTTTATTATTTATTTATTTTTCTCCAGCACAAATATTATCACAGAGGAAGAAGTGAGCAGTATACTATCTGTAGAATATTATTGTAATTGTGGTACTGAAAATAAATCAATGTATATTTTATTATAGTGTCCACCTATCCCAAACATCTGCATGAACAAAAATTCACATAGCAACTCCCACACAGCCCAATATTTATAAAACCATTGTTTGTGGGGGAGCAAAATAAAAGGACCTCCAAATGATGAATGCCCCTGTCTCAACTATCCTCCCTCTGTTAGATTGTCAGCATCGTTTACCCCCACCATATTTCCTCACTTTAATAATTTAGTTGCAAGGTGAGAGGATGCTGCACAGCTCCTAAAAGTCCTCTGGCTCCAGATGTCTCGACCAGATGTCCCATTATTTCTGCAGTGGTCATATCACTAACCCCACCCCCTGCCCCCCATTCCCCCTTCCAGCCCCCTTCTTTATTGGTTTCAAACACTCTTCACCTTTATTAACATCGAAGCTGATACACATTGACAGAAATACACACAGGCCGGCTGTGCATCATCAAAAACACACACATGAGCATGGAACACACTCATTTTATAGAAATTTTAATTAAATGTAAATATATGTTAACTTCTTTATTTATAAATGTCAACACATTCTAAAAAAATCACGTTTTTGCGAATAGTTAAACATAATTTGGGTAATATGTATAGTAGTATATAGGTTTTAATTAAATCCAGAATTTAATTGTAGTGTCTCTGGTGTTACTACCAATAGATGGCAGTAAAGCACTATGTCAAATACTGTCATTCACCTCTAGGTGTTTGCTGTTGTCACTGTTGGTGCCACCTATCTTATTTCGTCTCAGATGTGTCTCTCCCATTGTAGCATTTGAAGATAAAACCTGCCTGTGCACGCTGGTATCATTTAGGAATCTGTTCCTGCTGACAGCACATGGATAGTTAGAGTAGTGATAGAGGAGGGATGATGTGTGAGGAGAAGAACAGGTGAGAAGGAGGGAAGAGAGAGGACAAGGAACTGAAAGAACGTAAAGTGGGATGAAAAAAAAGACGCAAGTGACGCACTAGAGTTATTGGCGTGTGACGTGGTGTTAATCTCCACTGCAGCCCTTCTGAAAATGTCCCCTTGCTTTTGGTCCCTTCTTCTCCATACTCATTCAAGCACTTCGTGTCCTCTTTCACCTTCTCAAGTTTCATTTTTTCTTCAATGCCTTTGCATACGCGACCTCTGGGCCAAGTCTTTGCCTGACACTGCTTTGGAATGAACATCAGGGATGACCCCCTAAAAAGGTCAGAGGAGCAAAGCACTCCCGCAAGGACTTCTGTTCATCTATGACCTCAGGCTGGTTGTGCTGAGTGGACAGTGGACAGTGAGTTAGTCTCAGATATTAGTCCCTGAAAATGATCCTCTATTACAAACAGCCCCTCACATGGGTGGTAAACAAATACACTCGGTGTAATGGTGGAATGTCCCAATACATTTGCCCATATATTGTTAAATTGTAAACATGAGATGTGAATCTGACTCTAAAGCATGCTTACCAGCATCATCCCCAAATGATAGCGACACAACGGTCATTGTACTTGATGGCATATATTAACAGTACCGGGCACCTCATTCTCTTCTATTTATATGACACACCATAAAGCTTGTGTTTGGATAAATGATCACATAGTTTAAAATCACAAGATAAATATACTATAAACAATGGTTGTAATGTAGTAGTACAAGGTTTTACCAAACATTAAACTGTTTTATGATGGTAACAACACATAACCTTGACCTGTAAAATAATATTACCTGACTCACATTATTATTCTGTGCGCTGGCTGAACCACCACCGGAATCACAGCACACTTTAAAACTCTGATTGATATCAATATTCTAAATTGTATAGTTAACAACATAATGAGTCAAGTACAGAAAAGCTTCAGCATCAGGAATCACCTATCTGTCCTTCAATGGTGGGCCTAAGCAGTACAGATAATGGCTTGTTTTGTAGAAGTTGGACCTTATTTCATGAGGAATCTCTTTACTAGAAAAAATCCCCAGAAATTCCAAGATTTTATTCTACCTCAAAATTTCAATGTTGGGTAAACAACCACTTTGTTGTTGTTAATTTATCTGGGGGTTCTTCTTTTACCTCAGACTACAGAGAAATAGTCAATCTCCATTGTGTCACAAACACACATCCATTCCACTCAATTGATATTGACACAAAATGAAAAAGGCACCTAATAATAGCAATATTATTTTTGATTGTTTCCTTGTGATTAACAGGGAACAGAACGTCTCGCGAAAAGTAAAGAGGTAAGGTTTCAGTAACTTGAACTGCAACAACGATGCACAGTAAAAAAATGAATGAATGAATATATGATACAATATTTAAATCTATTTACAGGAGCTTATAGTACATTCACTCTCACTGGGAGACGATTCAGGTTGTGGCACTGATGGTTTATTCTTGTGAGAAAAACATGGTGATGGGTTGTTGCTGTTTTTTCCTCTACCAAAATCCCCTGGTTAAACTCCATCAACAAGATTGTTAAATTCGACAGCTCAATTCATTTTTTGCCAGAGTGGCATACCGCAAAAGCATAAGTTTGACGTCTTGTCAAAGCGTTTTCCTTTCGGTGATGGTCATCATCTTCCGACTCCTGTCAGTAGACTGAGCTCACCAGAGGACTCTTTTGCAGAGGCATTGGCCTTGTTCAAACTTACCGACTACAAGAAAAAAGTAAACACCCACACAAAACTGTGAGGGAACCAAAAGCAAAGGGGAGACTTCATACTAATGGGATACAACAAAGAAAGAGGTTGGGCCAGGCTACGATATGTGCAGCCAATCAAGTCATGGGGTCATTGGTGGTCACTTATTAGTGAATTGGTTGGTCGATAAATCTGCTTACATCTTGCTTGTGAAAATGCTAAAATTGCTTGGGAGGTAAAATGTAGCGTAGTTGCATTGAAATTCAGCATTGAGTCCTCACTGTTACGTATTTATCATGTTCATGTTTTTGAGAGGAAACCCGAGTTCCTGGAGAAAACCCACACAGGCACAGGGATGACATGGAAACACCACACAGGATGACCCATCGGGCATCAAACCCTCAATCGCATAACTGTGAGGTTGATCTGCTTACCACTCGCTCACTCTGCAGGAAAAAAAATAACAATGGTCAAAAAAAATTCAGTACTAAAGTACTAAAGCACTAAAGTGCCCCAAAACCTGGGAGGGTACTTTACTTTACTTTTCTGAATTTGATAGATTGGACTTTGCTCAGGGTTAACCCTAAACCAGAGTCCTTTTCTTTGTATAATGAACCACCCACAGACGAGTGTGTATGTATTGTCTTTTTCTGCATGGAAGTGTCCAAGATATTCGTATTCTAAAACTCCTGACTACTGGTGGAGAAATGGTTCAAATCCTCACTCGCATTTTGTGTTCTTTTTCGCATCACTTAATTTCTCAATTTCAGCGCCAGCTCTTTTCCCTCTCTGGGATGCACCTTGCCAAAGGGATTGCTGCCAGTGTGACGTTCAGTCAAAGCTTTTCGTGGTTTTAACAGCTGAGACAAATAAATGAGCCAATGCAAACTAAAGCCCGTAACATATCTTATGATAAACCTGAATAAGACTTAAATGGATAATTAAAAAAAAAAGTAACACTTGTTGTTACATTGTGAAATTTGATTTATGTTCCCCTACGCTGTCACCTCAAAGCGTGAATAGTTGAAAATACAGTGACTGAGTTATTGGGGACTAGTGAAGGTGTTAAACTCTGCACATTACATGAAAGTTTGGGATTGGCTGAATTTTTGTAACATGTAAAAATGCCTCATTCAAACACAGAGTGAATTTTCAACACCCACTATGAAGTAAAAGCCAAGGTTCTAAACGATAGCCTTATAAATTTTGAGGCAAACCTACCAATCAATACATTAAAATATTTGTATATTTCATAATTCTAAGCAATGGGGAGTATATATAATGTATAGAAATAATGCAAGCAAAAGGCCAACATTTCAAATTGTTGTAATCCCTTTCTACACACGCCAACACACTTTGTAGACATGCATAATTGGATCCTACATACTGTTCACAAAGGGAGACCCATCTGGAGGGTATGTTTATGTGTTCATGTTTGTGATTTTGTATGTGAATTAGGAAGTACATTTGTCTCATAGGCCACCCTCAGGCCCTGAGCCGCATTTGTGCCCATCCATCAGCCAGATGAGTTGTGTCCTTTTCACAGTGCTGACAGCATCTGGGGAAGAAAAACAAAATAAATCAGACATCATATTTGTATCTTAAGACCAATATCAATAATTACTCTTTTGAGCCCGTTTGCCTTTGAACACAGGACTTGAGATTCAATTATTGAATGAGGACAACTGATGTTTTTAACAAGAATTGTCATTTATTTTGTATTTGTATTTGTCATTGTCAAATACTAACAATTGCTATTTTCACTAGGATTCCCAATTTTTTCTAAAGGCAAAATAATTGACTCTACATTGGACAAATTTCACACAAACCAAGTCAATGTTATTCATAATGTCACTTTCACAATTGCCAAAATTCTGCCAAAACGCTTTGCAGAGTACATGACATGACAAACTAAAACAATACTAGTACAATCAACCCAATATTTCATGTCCGTCCCTACATCCTCTTTGATACTGCAAGCAGTTACAATTGACTTCAAAGACGTTATGATCACAACATGCATGGCGTTACAAACACGCAACTGGGGCATGTGCACATATATACAGAAATATTGGTTCAACTTTTCATCACCATGTTAAATTGCTTCACTTCACTCCTCTCACACTGAATGTTTTCCACATCTTGAATCCGCACTCTATGTATTTAGTTGTCCCATTGCGAACATTCAAGCACAGATCATAGATGCATAGATGCTTTGCGCTATTTGTCTGTCTGGGCAGTTAAGCGAGTAAATTTTGTGAATTGTGATTAATTATGTGATCTATTAACTCGCGACTGTTTTTTTTTTTTAAATTTCAGTCTCATGTGAAAAAACAGTTTACAATTGTAAAGATGATTTTCCTTGAAAAACATGCTGTTGAACGTGTGGTTAGGACACCAACCTCACATTTCTGTATTAAAGGGTTCAAGCCCGGATTTCAACCTTCCTATGTGGCATTTCTCCTTGTGCCTCCATGGGTTTTCTCAGTTTGCTCAGACCCACATTTAAAAATCATGCAAGGTAGGCTTGGTGAACATTCTGAAATGTCCTTATATGTGAGTGTGTGGGTGAATGATTGTCTGTCTCCTTGTGCCCTGCAATTGGCTGGCAATCATTCAGGGTATACTCCGCCTATAACTCATAGGTAACTGAGCAACTCCAAAACCCTCGTGAGGATAAGTGGCATATTTAAGAATGAATGAATTTGTAAAAATGACTCTCTAACTCCCTGAGGATGGCAACGATTGAACACTACACTTGGCTTTTCTTCTGAAAAATTAAAAAAACAAGAGAAAATAATGTTACATATTTTTTTTCTAATAAAATGGATGAGTTCAAATGATTGTGTATTCCTTTTTTCAGTTTTGTTCTATTGTTGTTTCTTGTAATTTTTGGAATTCTTAATTTTTGTTATTAATAATCATTGCTTATTGAATAAATTGATGAAATAAGTGATTCTCAGCTTTTTCTTGTCAAGGGTTGCCAGTGCTAGTCACTTGCATGATTTGTTCAGCACAGTTTTTACACTGGATGCTCGTGCTGACGCACTGTGCTGTTTAATGTTGCATAATTGTTGTTTGGTAGTTGTTGTTTTCTCTATTTGCCCAGGGACAACAGATGGAAAGAAGCTATTACCTGACTTGGGTCCAATTTCTTTTAATTGTGCAGTGTGTGTAAAATTTCTAAACTTATCTTCACAGTCACTTTGGGAATACGATTTCATGATCACTTCAACAGTTTCAGTAAAAGCATGAATTGGTTTGCAAAACCTTGCATGATTTCATTTTTCCTCTTAAAAAACATTGCCCACCTGCCATGCCAGACCACACATTTCCACATCCGTGGTGAACACCATACAAATACTCTCTCCGCTGCAGGCAACAGTTGCAGATGCACCTTTATTTCCATCCTGCTTCCCATTTGCTATCAAGTGCCTTTCCTTCCCATGTCGACATGTTTTTTCCATCTTCCTAGGGGGTTGCGCACATCCCTTGAGCCTCTCTCCGTCTATCTCCCCGTTTCATCTCATCAGATTCTTATTTTAAGAAGGCACTACACCCCTAATAGTGTTGAGAGAGGTGGACGCACAAAATGGGGATGTTGGTGTGCTAAATGCCAATTCAGTCTAGTGTGTAAATGCTGCAACCACAACATGAATGACAAATGACACAATGGTAAAGTCAAATTGTCAGATACATTCATTGACAACTATTAGCATTTTGAATAGACTCACGCGTCCTCGATTGGCAAGGATGAATTGTTGCCTCATTTGTTCATACATGAGTGGTATAATGTGATTGTATTCTGAGGGCTTTTTGTTTTGTGTTTAGCACTAATGTATTTTGGTATTGCAAATGCCATCAAGCTATTTTCGTCTCTTGACTACATTAAATCAGTGGTTTTCAGCCACCAGTGTTGGTACACAAGTAAAAGAAATAATTATTTCAATTTTACACATCAATGCTAAAGTATGAAGATTAGGTTCTAATGGCACACTGACCCTCAGGGTTGCCAGATCAGAAAGGCAGTTGCAACTCAATCACAAAAAAATAAAAAACAATAAAAATAAATAAATACATAAATAAATAAATAAATAAATAAATAAATAAATAAATAAATACAACCCCCACCACCTCACGTTTGGTGGGAGCTCACCCAATCTGTCAACGTTGCTGCACCTACGCATTCACTGCGCATGAGCTCTACATACAACAAATAAACATGTTTCAGAAACACTTTTTCTGTTCGAAGCAGTGCCAACGGCACTTGGTGTGCAATAAACAGTGCCCTTGGCTCTCAGTAGTCATTGGCGCATTGTGCAGATGGCGCAAAGCCAGGGTTCCCTCGTGCACACCTGGCATAAAGATTTTTTTTCAAACAAATAGTGCATGATTCCAGCACAGAAAAACCCATTCTTTGCAAATGTCGGTCAGGCATTTAAAAAAAAAATCACTTTTTTGAAGTTTCCGAGGGAAATGGGTCACTTGAAAAATGTCTCTCACCCCGACAGTCTTGCTGAAACTTGTATATCCATTTAAATCTCGTCTTTCTCATTGACGGTGGCTTTCGTGCTTGTGGCATTATGATTCACTTATATCGTGTATTATATATATGCACAGTGCAGTGAAGTAATACCTACGAGAATGTTGAAATTGCATAGATGTCAGTTAGCCTCTTGTCTGAGTACTCATCTCCTAGCCACAGTTAATCGTTTTAATAGGTTCCAAGGTTAATCATAACATTTGGGTTCAGTTTAATGAATGTTTTACAGTATTTATCTTCTAAAGTAGACACATTCCCCAACTTGGAATGTTTTTCATTTTTGGGGGGATAAAAAAGAGCTTTTAAGATACAGTTAAGAGAATCATCCCTCTGCTAATTATTGTCATTTGGTTGAGGTCCCGCTCACTTCCTATCCATTCTGTTATGGTCAACTGAAAGTGGTGAAATGTATTCATCAGGAAAGATGAAGGTATCTGGGAAATAATGTAGGTGTATTTTAATCTTGATATACCTGGCCATTGCGCATTCAAACCACATGTCTCTTCTTTGCAGTATACGCTGTTTCTTTGAGGTGAAGGCAGACAAGTGAGTCTTGACCTGAGGAGTCAGCCTGTCTGTGTTTCCTCTTTTTTGCACTGTCTTCCTGTGTGTGGCACATTTACCCTCTCTTTCTACACTATATTTTCTTAGTTCATCCACACATCCGTTGCTCTGTTGTGTTTACTGTTGCTGCCTAGTGCCTTCCACTTCCCATCCCTTAACATCCTCCAGCCAATTTCCCCATAGTCTTTGTTCTAACATCGAATTTTCTTTCTATATCATTGCTAATCTACCTTTCATTCAAGGTTCCTACAAGGTCTGATGAACTCCCTCTGTTTTTATGCCCTGTGTTTGCAATTTCTATCCCCCGCCATCATGAAACACATTGCTTTGTGTAAGGCTCCATTGGCCCCACCCAAAATGACTATGTCGAGTCTCACAGAGACCAGGCCGCTGAAGATTACACTTCAGTGGGCAACCTTTCTCTCTGGGAGTCTTTTCCCAGCAGATGTTGCCAATGCAACCTATTATCACCCCATTTTATGTCTTTTTTCCACTTCATTTTCTTCAGTTATTCAAAGTTACATGCTGTTTTGCGAGTTAAGATACATTCCATAGTAATGACAAAAGGACATTGGCATATGTGTCTCTCTCTATCTATTCGTCCATGTATAATCCTTGGATTAAAACATACTACTTGTGTTCTTTTTGTATTATTGTACTGTTTATTGCACCTTGTGTGTGCTATATGCCAATGTGAAGGCAACCATCTTTGTTTTCAATGATAAAAAAAAGTTGTATTTAGTGATTAATAATTGCATTTTGATTATATTATCAAAGTCAGCTGGGATAGGCTGCCGTACATGCATGCACTCTGATGAGGGAATTGTTAAATTGAACAAAATGTTGAGGGATTATGCAGTTTTGAGACGATATTTGAATTATGATGATTGAATTTATGCATGCAAACTAATCGCCAATCATTACTTACCAATCGGCATATGCAACAATGTTAATAAACAGGTCAAGCGAAGATGCAAAATTAGCTTCAACATTGCTTTGAAATAATCATAGTTACTTACTCTCAGTTCGCTATGTTTCAACCCCTCATGGCTGGCTGAGTCATCAATCGATAATTGAACTGAAAAAAAAAGACAGCTCGACAGGAGCAATTCTAGAAGAGTCAAAAATAACAAGAGAAGGAGCAATCAAACGACAGACAACATAGGTCAAAGCTGGGCCCAGGGTCCATTGTCGCTGCATGAGAAGTGATGACATTTGATGGAATTGTTCAGGTGGGATGTGATTGGCTGGCGGGGCGTTGTCTGGGGTCACATCAGTCTAGAATTGTGGAAAAAAGTTGAAAACTGATTCTCTTTTGTCGGTATCATTTGGGAGTGGGTGCGACTGGCTGTTGAGCGCAACTCTATCTAGAAGTTAGGTCTTTCAGTTATCATTTTTGAATACTGTTCTCATCATTTACTCATTCGTATCTTTAATTAAAGGCTAAGTACGTAAGAAAAGATGACAGCATTTAATTGGTAAATAAAACAGACTCCCTTTCAAATGTGTTTCTTGAACAAATTTAAGAAAATAAAACAATAAACTACAGCATTTTTGAACCAAGATGCATATTGAAATGCCAAATGTGTGATTTTTTCATTTGTGTTAAACATACAACAAGATAGGTTCACCTTTGAACTGACACCCTGTAAATTGAATGTTCCAGGTATTAGTAAAACTTTTGTTCTCAATATTCAACCCATATTCTTCATAATTTAGTGTACATGAAATATTTTGTCCTTAAATGTTTCTCTTGATGCTGTATATTGTAAATGCTTAGTAGATTGTAGATGATCACTCTGAGAATGACCACCTGGTTAAAAAAGTCACATGGAAATGCTGTAAGGGCATTACAAGTCACATTCCAAGCTGTGATGGCCAGTTGGATAGGGCAGCGCCTTGTTCACCCCACGTCCAAATTATTATACTGCTAAAAGTAAGGAACATTTTGAAGGTCACCTACAGCTTCTGATAAATAAGTTGTTGTGAATATGAACCTGGTCAAATTACTTCCTTTAAATTGTGTTTTGTCTCAGTTGCCAGTCATTGTTAAACCTCTGTCCTGGTGAGCAAGTGCTTCGGGTCGGCCCCACAGTCCTGGCATCGAGGGTTCGATTCCACCTTCCTCTGGGGAGTTTGCATGTTCACCCTAAGCTTGCGTAGGTTTTCTCCGTGTACTCCGAGTTCCTCCCCCATCCCAATAACATGATGGTAGGCTGGTTGAACACTCTAAATTGCCCCTAGGTATGAGTGTGAGCGCAAATGGTCGTCTGTCTCCTTGTGCCTTCCGATTGGCTGGCCACCAAATCAGGGTATCTCCCACCTGCTCCTCTTAGTTAGTTGGGATAGGCTCCAGCACCCACCGCGACTCGTGAGGATAAGGGGAACGGGAAATGAATGAATCAATAATAAAATGCACATTTACTCACTCACTCTCTCTTCCTCATCTGTTTCACTAAGTCTCTTGGCTTGCAGCTGTGGCTGCAATACAGCTGTGGCAACAAATGACTATCCCCATAAGACAGGACCAAATTACTATTTAATGTTTTTCTCCCTGTAGTGGTGTATTATGAATAAAATGATATGTAAATTATACATACATAATCTATATACAGATTATGTATGAACTGAACAAAATACAGTAAAAATTGATAATCTAACTACTTGTTCATAACATGAAAAATAAAAAGGAAAATAGTTTGTAATTGGGCAGAACTAAGAGATGGTAAAGAAAGCCATACAAATGGTTGAAGAGTTCAAATAAATATATTCTATACTTTAGTACTACATAAACAATTGGATCATTAATTCTCAATTGACATAATAGAATCACACCTTTATATGTATGTGCACAGCAAAGTGAGTAAGATTAAATTTTGACCAAGTGAAGAATGTCTGGCGGTCTTATTTACCTGAAAGCAGAATATAAATGTAGCAAGACATTTTCAGAATGCGACATTTGATGCCACAGCAGCACTGCTGTCAAACTGTTGTCAAGGAGAGTGTTGAGGAAAAAAAGGAGGCAGGGAGTGTAGACAGTTTCTGTTTCCTTCCTTCTCATGTCAGGCCTGCTATGTTTTTGTCAATTTGTAAATAAAAAGAAGAAAAAAATGTATATATATATATATATATATATATATATATATATATATATATATATATATATATATATATATATATATATATATATATATATATATATATATATATATATATATATATATATATATATATATATATATATATATATATATATATATATATATATATATATATATATATATATATATATATATATATATATATATATATATATATATATATATATATATATATATATATATATATATATAAATCATTAATTTATGCATATTATACATATATTTACATCTGATATTTCTCCCAGGAACAACATATCTACAGAAAAATGTTTTGAATAGGTCTCATGCATTATTATAAATTTATTGAATCTGACAAACCAAATGTTCAAGACACAACAATATGCAATGGCATGTACGTCTTCCATTTAAAAAAAATCCCAAAGTAAATTGTTAAATTTCTAATCCTCTTATTCCTTCTTGACTTTAAAAAATAACATTTTCAATAAATGTATTGCTCTCACCTTAATGACTTCCAATTCCAAATGTCACCCAAGAGAGCCACAGCAATTAGTAAAAAGATAAGTCCAAGTGTTTTTAAAAAGGATAAGGAGCCACTTCAAGATTGGGTATGTCATTCTGAGTTGTGTTGATGTATTTCAGCATTTTGGGATTGACTCTTGGGAACTGTGAGCTCTGTCACCAGAGGAAACATTTGGCAGATTAACTAAACAAGCAAGGAGCTTCATTTAAATGGGTGTATTAACATGAAATCGCTCTTTGCAAAAAAAACCATTTATAATTTACTTCTGTCCACTTCAGCTACTTCCCATCATGCAGTTTGAGGGAAACAAAGCAACATCCTCTTACAACCCAAATTACAAATAAAATGGAGCACAATCCAATCATTCATTTTATGCACTGAATATCCTCACAATAGTTGCAGGTATCCTGGAGCCTATCCCAACCAACTGTGGGCAGCAGGGAGACATCCCCTTCTATATTGATTGCCAGGCAATCGCAGCACATAAGAATACAAACAATCATTCACCCACACAGTCAAACCTGAGAGCAATTTAGAGTACAGCATCCATGCATTTTTTTGGGGTATGTGGGAGGAAATCCTCTGTTGTTTGTGGACGGATCACAACAAAATATGTAGATATATATTTTAAGAATGGGCGACACATTGGCGAGATTGAGGGTTGACTTCGAGCTCTGGCCTTCCAATAAGAAGTTTCCCTGTCCTTGGAATGTCTGGCTTTCTTGAACCTCCCAAAAACATCCATGGCAGGTTGATTGATTACTCCAAATTGTCTATACATGTGATTGATTGTTTGTCTATATATGCCCTGTGATTGGCTGGCTCTAGAATGCCTGTTTCCCATGTGAGAACAAGTGGTTCAGAAGATGAAAAGATTAATATTCTAGGGATGTACCCTGTTCAGTAGTTTCAATGCCATGCTGCCACAGTTGTGGCCTGGATTCTGGTGGTTATGTCAAGAAGGGAATCAGACCTAAAAACTCGAATGCAAAATCTATGATGCAATTCGTCTGTTTCGCGGTGGCAAGTGCAACCGCAGACATTTTTCTGGTAACGGTTTTCAATTTTAAAGTTAGAGCATAGCTCTTTTGCTCAGTTTGTTAGAGTATTCTTTACTGCTACAGTTGAAACACAGCAACTAAATTAAAGTAGTTTGTGTAATTGGAAAGAATCAATCACAATGCAGGCTGGATTTTGTATCAAATTAGAAGCATACATTAGTGTTCTTTGATTAAAAAAAGCTTGACATGGATAGTGAAGAAATGTTCCAACTGTCTTGATCGATGTCCCTAGTTTCTCTTCTCTACTGGCATAAACAGACACTAATGGCGTTAGCCTTTTCCTTCCTCTTCACTGGTCTCTCACATGGCTCACTAGTTTGGCTTGACAGCTCCTCTGCTTGTGGGTTCAATTGAAAGCCTTTTACAGCTCTGGGGTTTAGACTGATAGAAAACTTCCTTTACCTTTTGCCCTCAAGCAATGAGAAGAACGGAATGGGGTTAAAACTAGGCTATGTGGAAAGGCTAAATGGAACACGATTCTCAATTTATCCTTATATATATATATATATATATATATATATATATATATATATATATATATATATATATATATATATATATATATATATATATATATATATATATATATATATATATATATATATATATATATATATATATATATATATATATATATATATATATATATATATATATATATATATATATATATATATATATATATATATATATATATATATATATCGTCTTCCACACTTATTTAGAGCATGCTCACATTCTTTCAAGAGAACACAAACAACTCTTATATGCAATACCTTCTCTAAACAAGGTTTAGCAGGGAACAAAAAATACATGGGCCAATAATTTCCAAAACAACCTCTGGGAGAAGAGTGCATTCATCACTTGACTGATGAATGTGGGGACTGATAACAATGTTGGAAACTTTTCCGTCAAGACTAAGTAAGTACACAGAGTTGGGTCTCCAGTGAGCCTCTGTGTTATCTGGCGTGGTGCACACATCAAGGACAGTTGTGATGGAAATGATGGATGGCAGCTATTGTCAATAATGAATCTGAAATTGTCAACAGGAAACTTCATAGTTTTTTCTAATGATAGGAGGATTTGTGGAGGAGTAGATATAGCCTTGAGTGTTTTATTTTGGACTCGGATAAGCTTGACACAAAGACCGCATCAAAAAAGAAAAGACTGACACATTTTGCACTGTATATTGTGTATGTATATATATTCCACAGGAAAGTCATGATCCATATTTTATGTTCGGTATAAGGATAAAAGGAGCTGAAGCTCATTTGACTTGATGTGAGAGAAAGAAGGCACCCTGTTCCACAGTTTACTTTCTACGACTTTTATAATACTTAAATGCTTTTAACTATTACTGTGCCCAAAGCACTATGCTCTTCATGCCATGCCCACTGAGACATTTTAAGGCTCTGTTTTTTGCTCAAGGACATATATACAGTGGGCAGGCGGAACTGAGTTGAACTGCTGACTTATGGGTCAACGGCCCACCCTCAGTAGAGTGGTAACTGTGCTATGGCTCCCCTTTTATTAAAATTTTCTCGTTTATCCACATGTATTTGTTAGAACAAGAGCATCAAATGTTAAGATTACAGAGCCACACTCTAGAGAAACCATGAAAGAAATTAAGGAACATATGGGCCGTGAAACATCTGTTGCCCCAGGGGGTGGCAGGAACTGATGGAGCTCTGTTACTCCCATGGATAATACGTTACTATGATTGAATAAATGGAGCATTTAGTCTTTTACAATAATGTGTAGTTCTTAAAAGGTTTAAAAATTGCACTTGTCTTGTCTCATAAGGATGTTATGTTAAAAGAAGTCGCTGCTACTATACTCTCGACTTGTCCCTTGAGGGGTCACCACAGCGAATCAACTTTTTCCATTTCACCCTTATTTTTGCTGTAAAGTCATTTTGATGAACCAGATGAGACTACGGTAAACACTACAAACAAGATGCACCCAGTTTAGGCAAACCACACACTCAGTCCATTCCCAATTAAACAGGATGTAATGTATGTCTTAAAATCAATTTCCTGTTTCACAGACTGCTATGATCATAATCACTAAGAAGATTTGGTTTCGCAGAAGACTCATGATTGGATGAGGTATCAAAATAGCTTCCGTTTTTCCCATTTCTTCCACCTTCAATGACTTTACATTTATCAATGGAGGAAATGAGGGTCCTGACAACTTGATAATAAGGATATGGTTGGAGATTTTTTTTTTCACGTTATAATTATCTTGTTTTTTTTTCTATTTTCGCAAGAACAACAATGGATAGATAATAATAGTTCCAAATGAAAAGTAAAAATAGAGTCTCATCTACTTGGGTGAGAAAGAAATATCCAAAATCGTTTTTGTAATTAACATAAATATGCATAATGTTAGGAGGAAACTGCTTTACTCCTCAGGGTATCCGGACTCGAGCCGACCCAAGACACGCAGGAGAGACTGCGTCTCTCAGCTAGCCTGGAAACACTTTGCAATTCTCCCGGAAGAGCAGGATGAAGTGGTTTGGGGGAGGCAAGACTGAGCTTCCTGGCTAAAGCTGCTGCCCACGCGACCTGACCTCGAATAAGTGGAAGAAGATAAAGAAGAAGTATAATGTTAGACACAATTTTGTCTATATCAAACAACATTTTATGAGGTAAAAAGGAAAAAGGCCACATTCTGAGTTAAATAAATTGTGAATCGTCAGTGTTTGTGGGTTGAGATAAATAAATACGATAGTGAAAACTTTGAAATAATCACAGTATCCTCCATATGGGTTTGTATATATATGGCACAGAGGGGGGTGGCAAAGGATTTAATAGGGTAGAACCTTAATCACTAAGACTGCTAGCTTGTTTTCCCTCTGAAATGTTCGTAGATTTTAGTTGAGAAATGTTTGTTGATTTTTTTATTAGTATTTGTTGACGCAGACAAATGTGTAACGGTATATCTCACCCAATGAGGTTATCTCTCTTTAACATAGACTAAATCCTCACTAAGCTGCCAGTCCTTGTCTTCTGCCGTGCTGTGATGAATCTTGATCAACCGTCTATACTTTTGTCAAGTTCCCAGTCATCTTCAGTGTTGCGATTATCTGACATTGTATCTACTCAGGGAGAGCAGACATTTCTAAGGTCTGTTTACGCTGGCAAATCCTGTTTGATTCTGATTCCATCGTCACAATATCACCAGATATAAGTAAGCAGGGAGGCATTATCATTGGTGTGAATGAAAACAACAGTCCTTATTCAATGACAAAAACAACACTTACTCCAAAGCACAGTTGAGCCAGGCAAAATCCCAAAGGAAACTGAATACACACAACAAACCTCAGCGGGAACACAGGAGACAAAGCAAAGAGATTGATTCAGCAACCGATAGGTGAGCTATCTGGGCTCAAGAGTCGTCATTTGTGATGGCCTATACGCACAACTACTTCCCCCCAAGGGCCACTAAGGAAAACCCAAAACAAACACTTGCAACAGAACAAAAACATGATATGAGCACGAATCTGCTCTGTTTTGACTATTGATCCAGTTTGTTCATGCAAAAAAAAACAACCCAAAAATGCTATGCTTTCTTATTCATATTGTCTATTAATGCCTCTATTCATCCGTCCTTTCCGTCTATTGCTTATCCAGTCTCAGCTCATGGGTATTTTGGGGCCTCCTGCTGCTTTTAAACGGGAGGTGGTGTGCATCCTTTATTATTGTCCAGCCAATCGCAGAGTGCATACAGATAAATAAATATTCATGCCCACTTTCATACCTGCAGTCAATTTAGATGTTTTTATCAAATTGGAGTCAATGGAGACTGGATTGGATTCCTTCGAAAATGGAAAATTAACAAATGCAAAATCATGAATAGATTGGATTCACTGTATGGAAAAATAACAGTGTGGAATATTATTGCAAATATTATTGCAATGTTTACGATGTTTCTGACATGCATGTACTTGTTTATTCCCTGGTATACAAGGGCTTGTGTTTTTTGTATTTTTCATTTTTTTTTTAATCTAAAGCGCCCCATGCATATGGATGGTTTAGACCTGTTTCCCTTCCTCAATATGTTTATTTTTGATTTTTTCCCCCCTTTTAAGCTTTGCTCATAATTTTGTTGTTCAGAAGAAGACTGTCTTGATGTTAGGAATTCTAATGAGATTTATGTTTCTAGGACACCATCAAAAATTAGGCTTGCCGTCTCAGTTGGATGTTGGAAACACTCATCTGATGTTATTCTTTTTATTATTATTTAAATTGAATAACAGAGCAGAAAATGATAGACATAAGGGAAAAAAATCAAAAGGGAATATGCAAATTAATTTGACTGTTGAACAAGCAACCCCAAAAACTAACATTCTTGGGAAAATAAAATAAAACAATAATTTCCAAGATTGTAAATAAAAAAAGCGTATGGTCAATGTCCAAGAAACTCCAAGTTCTTTACCTCTATATTCCTTAAATTTATTCCATTATAGCTTGAGTTCATGTGGGGTCCTAAACATTATCACTTCATTTATTTGCAGTTCTCACATGTCAAGTTTAGACATTTTTCTACCAACAACCTAACTGCCAAGTTCAATCTCGGGATTGGTTTGGTCCATATAAAAGTTTAAATCACTGAGACATTACCCCAAAAATACTTTGAAGGAAAAACCTTTACTGAATAGAAAAAAAAGTCATAGGGTCAACATCCACTTGGATAAGAATTTGCCTACCACGCCCAAGTAAATGATACATGCCAGTTACAAGCATTGTAAGCATATTGTTGTAAAAAAATGGACAGGTAATATCATAAGCCTCTTATGTTAAGAAAAAAAAATCTTCATGTGGCATGTAGCATTCAAATGGCATCCCTCACTCCTCTCCCTATCTGTATTTTCCATTGCAATTATATCTACATGTTTGCCTTCAAACATTTTGGTGCAATTAGATGTCTGAATCTTGACCAGAAGAGATGACTTTTGTAGAGACCAAAACACTAGGCCAGTGGTTGCTTGATTGGCCCAACATATGTACTGTATACACCAACACATTCTTAACTGCACCTGGCATCATCAACCAGAATGTTTTGCTTTAAATAGTTTGTCTTGTCCTTCAGAAAACTGGTCTATTGTATGTTAAGAAGTTTAAAATGTACAGACTTTTTCAGTTAATCTGTTTTTCGGATGGGTAGGAATGAACATTTTGTGACATCTGCCACTTTTTTTCCACCTTGTTTTCGTTTTATATTGAAGTGTGTACTTTACATAAATGTAAAAAATCATACAAACCATTTGATGTATTTTTGCTGTTTTTCCCTCCACTGGACATACAGATATATTCCTATTACTATAATACTTGCATTTTGCAAATATATGTCATATAGCTAAACATGGCTATAGCTGCCAATGATTAACATTATACCATTATGGCTGATTCGTCTCATCTATTAGTTTGAAAACTATGTCAAGTCAACCAGACTTGCAATGCAAAAGCCTTAATTGTGCACTGCTCACTATCTGTTGCAAAAAAAAAAAGACAAAACAGGCAAAAAACACCCAGAAAGAAAGAAACATAATATGCATGAGACAAAGACTATTGATTGCAGTCATTTGTGACATCACCTAACCAAGTACTCTGTGAGGAGGAGCAGCTGACTCTTATTGCCCTCTCAAGGCTGAACTGAACTGTCTCAACGCTAATGAAGATGACTGATGTTGTGAAAGAAATGGAGCATGGTATGTCAGAGGACCTATTTGAAAGATACTCTGATCAAGCCACTCTTCACACACATAAGCCAAGGTTATACTTACAAAGGATTTCTTTCATGCTCTGCCTATTGTGCTCTCTTCTTGAAAGGCAGTGTGTAAAAGCCATGCTCTATGCTTTTCTCTTTTTAATCAGCATCAACATTGGACTCGCTCATCAAAAGGTCCGCATTTCCTTGAAGTCGAGTATACTTGACTAAAAAGATGAATGAAAACTGGCTCATAGTAGAAAACAAGAGAATAGCGACAATTACGGCACAGAGGAAATGGCTAATGTACTTTGGTTAAAAAAACGTGGTAGAATACATGCATTCATTTTAACTGGTTTTTTTTTCTGCACAGGTACATTGCTTCGATTTGAAAAGAAAAAGATAACTACATGAATTCATCATGGAAAGTTGACAAAAAATAAATAAACACATTGAATAAAATTGAAATAATACTTCCATCAGAAAAATAATCTTTACATAAATAATAACTGTCAAAGAACACATCCCATGACACTTCATTATCTAACATAGCATTGCACCAAATGCCACCACGTGACATTTAGCATTTGACTGTAGCCCCGTAGTGCAACACACCTACTGTGAAAATGCTTGCAAGGGAAAACATCTTAAAATGCGTGTGTGCGTGTGTATGAATGAGATAATAAAATACAATGGAGCGTTGTACATGGATTTAGCCAAGTTTGGGAATATTCTAGTTTTTAATGTTTTTGTTATTTTATTTTTATTTTTTCTTAATTCATCCAAATGAATTCACATTGTCTCTGGTGTCCTTTAGGAATTTTTGTCAACGTCCCAATGACTTAAACCACCTATTCCAGCCTATAGTGAACTAGGTTAGGGTGAAGAATCCATTGTGAGGATAAGCGGATGGATGACTAATTAATTCTTATGGTCTAACAAAATGTTTTATGAACAGAAACACAAGAACACAAATCAAAAGAAACAAATAACCGATTTAATCAGTTGATTAATAACAATACAGAAATAATTGGTGTTTGAGTTGGAAAGCAGTGTGAGAAAGCAGTTGTTCAAGATAACACTGATGAATATGATACAATCAAGTACATGTAACTGAAAAGAGAGAAGAAACAGAGAGAGGTAGTCCATTTAAAAACCGCTGAACCCTCCATGTTGGTTGATTAACATATCTTCAGATCCTGAAATAGTTCAACAGTAGGACAAGAATGACTATAAACTTAATGACATATCGATTGACTGAGACCTTTCTCTGAAGCAAGTAATTTCCTCCATCGACGATGACCTTTCATGGAGGTATTTAAAGACGGACATTGTTGGATGAAAATGTAACTGATGATCCATTGTATTTTTTTTTAGGAGCGTGTTTAAAAAAGAGCAGTCTGCCATTTGGCTTTACAACTCAAACCTATTTTATACAAATACTTTCATTTGAGCATTTACCATTCAGTCATTCATTAATTTTCTGAAACGCTTTATCCTCACTAGAGTCGTGTTAACGGAGCCTATCCCAGAGGCGGGGTCAACCTGCCTACATTGCATGTTTCTGGAATGTGGGAGGAAACTGGAGTACCCAGAGAAATCCCACGCAAGCCTTGGGAGGACATGCCACACAGGTGGACTCACCTGGATTTGAACCCAGGATGCATGGGCTGTAAGATCGACACGCTAGCCACTCAATCCAGCAGTCGGCCGCAACATCTACCAATGATTTTCATTACTAAACACATTTTTTTCATGACCACATTTTTTAAAAGTCTAATTCACATCTGTGTTGCATGGAGTCAAGCAATCTTTCAGCTGTTATTGCACTCCACAATTCCTTTGACAATGTTAAACTATTCCTTTATTCTTGGTTTTGGTTTCAGAAACAGCATTTTTGATGTCACTCCACAAGTTATCTTCAAAGAGTGCTGCACAGTACTTATAGGTAACTCTACACTGTCATTCTAGAGCTGATCATTGCCTGAGCCTTTGTTATTCTGGCTATTCTGCTATCTGTTTTGATGCTTGCCTTCCGTTCTCTGACACGTCTCTGGTTTTCACTCATTTTAGATGAAGGACCTATCCTTTTTTTCTGTCTCTTTATACCCACTCCAATCAACCCTTTATTCAAAGTATGCTGTTCTTCTGAGCAATGTGTTGAACGACCCAATTTTCCTCAGGCTTTCAAATAAAAATGCATGTTCAGCAGGTGCTGGAATCATCTTTAAATAGAATGACTTAACTGATTGAATTGCCATTTATTTTAAAATCACAACTTTCAACTAGCCACCTGATGGTGCACGATTTCACTTGCTTGACCATTATGAGGATGAATGAATGAATAAACTTTCAATAGATTCAATAAATTACCCATTTGCACAATCTAAAGTGTGTATATCCTTAACGCTGGGTTCTTATCCTCAGAAGGGTCGTGGCGGATAATGGAGCCTATTCTAGTCAACTCCGGGCACACCATAAACTGATTGCCGGCCAATTGCAGGGCGCAAGGAGACACACAACCATTCCTACTCACACTCATGCCATGATGCAATTTACACTGTTCAACCAGACTAGATGTTTTTGGGTTGCAGGAGGAGACTGGAATACCCAGAGAAAACCCACGCAAACCAGGAGAGAACATGCAAACGCCACACAGTGAGTACCCACTTCAAATCGATGTGTGCGTGTATGTGTGTGTGTGTGTGTGTGTATGGTGTGGTGTGAACATTTCCCACTGCAGCATCCAGCGGAATGGAAAAAAAAATCCCATCTGCAGCCCTATTCGCCTTGAGTGAAACATCTTGAGAAGCAGGGGGGAGTCGGTGCACTTCTCTTGGATCCTGTTGAGTTCCAGCAGGCTGTTGTGTCTCATCTAAACTCGTTCACTCTTTTATTGCTGCATGTCCTATTTACGCTGATGAATGGTCACAACCTTTTGCAAGCTCATTTCTTATTTCCTCGCTTTGTAGTAATCGTGCTTTTTCATTTGAAAAGCAGAAGAAGTATAATAATGATACATTTTCACTGCATAGCTCACTGGACCTACAGGCATAGGGAGGACATGGAAATTTGCAATCGTCAGCTTTTGGAAAAAAGACCAAAAAAAAAAAACCAAAATTACTAAAGCGGGCAATGCTGGATATTTATCTGTCAAAAAATAGGTAAATAGGAAAATAATGTGCACTTTACTGTCTATGATCAAAGAAGACATCCACTCCAATCTACCATCAAGATCAATCCAATTTTAACAGCCCAATAGTTATTGTGATCTTACAAATGACAAAAATGTACAATCTAGCCCAAAGTATATGTTACCCCCTTCCCATATTCTACTAATTAAAATTCTACCCTATTTAAAGTCAGTTTAAAATGTCTATTTCCATTATTAAAATGACCAGAAGAAATACATTTTCCTTTTATATTTGAAAAGCGGAAATTCTATTCACTGACCCCAAAAGCAAATGTTACTACTCTCCTACTTGAATTATTGATCGCGAACAATTCATACATGTTTTCCAATTTTTCTCCTGCACAGGCCAGCCTAAGCATGAGCTGCTATTTGCAGACTATGAGAGCAAATGGTAATTTCTCCCATGTGAATTTGTGCCAGAAGAGCTAAAAGGACTGGACGCAAACAGTGGGGAGAGGTGAACACCAAAACCACTTGAATATTTGCATCAGGAAATTTGATTAAGTTGTTCCCATTGATTTAACCTTTCTTTTCCAAATCATTGTACAAGTTGAGAAATATTATGTTCATACTGTATTTCTATGTGGGAATTCAATTTGTCACATATTACAGAAATCACATGGTTAAAAACATTCATTTATTTTCTGAACTACTTACCCCCAAGGGTCACGGAGGGGTTAAAGATATGTCATATTCATATGGGAACTAGTATTACTTTTCTTTTAACGCTACAGATCAATCAATAGGTCACATTGTTTGTACACATATATGGATTCTTCTATATTTACTGAGTACCATAAAACACGGGTGCTTAATCTGCATTTTCTATGAATAATAATAATAAGCAAATCTGATATTGATGAATTCCCCCATTTGGATCTTTCCTTGTGTGTCGACTCTGAGGCTGCAAAGCCCTTTGAGACATGTTTGGTGTTTAACATTAGAACAGTGAGGTTATTCTTACTTCAATTTGAGATCCCAGAAGGCTTGTCTTTTGTACTTAGTATGTCTAAAAGAGAGCCATTTAGTCCTAAGTCACAACGCGGCCTAATTTTTTTCAAAATCCTGAAAAAAATCATATATTTATGGGTTATTAGTTGACTAAAATACTAACAGAATAAATACACTGCAGAATTCTGCTGAAAGTAGTAAGAATACCTTTGGAAGGACAAAATCTACGACAGTCTACAAAATGTGTCCTTGCATATTTCTAACAGGGCCGTAGAACAAAAAGTGATGACTTCCTGGACCAGACAAAAGAATGCTACAGCCTGATATGGACATCGAAAGACCGCCTAGAAGGGGCATGACGAGACCACCCGAGATGATTGCTCCACACCGCAAGGCATTTGAGATGACACGCTTTTGGAGTTGATTCATCTTTGCTGGGCGGAGGGACAGTACTGATATTTTCCTGTAACTAGACTTTTCACTGGTCAAGGGCAAGATAATATCAGCCGGGATAATGTATTATGCTGGAATCTAATATGCTCTGAAGAAATTGCAAACTGTGTCTGAGTTATTCTTCATTGTATTTTTTAACTTGCTATCACGAGGACTACTGAACACGCTGAGGTTCATTTTAAGGGCTATACAAATAAATGTAACATGAATTGAGAGCACCGGAAGTCTTTTTCGACACATGTGCAGCTATGCTGTATATCAGAGGTGTCCAAATCGCTGGGGGTACAGGTTTTCATTCCACCAAAGAAGAAGCTACAGTTGTATCTGTAGTACTTCCAAAAATTGGTCCCAGAACTTGTTTTTTTTATAATTTGGATTTTTCATAAGTAGAGCAGGATTTTACATTGAATTAGCATAATTTGTACCACAATCTTTTATACTAGCTCTATAAACCCTTTAAAAAAATTCTGAGCCTGTCTCTCTCTCTCTCTCTCTCTCTCTCTCTCTCTCTCTCTCTCTCTCTCTCTCTCTCTCTCTCTCTCTCTCTCTCTCTCTCTCTCTCTCTCTCTCTCTCTCTCTCTCTCTCTCTCTCTCTCTCTCTCTCTCTCTCTCTCTCTCTCTCTCTCTCTCTCTCGCTCTCTCGCTCTCTCTCTCTCTCTCTCTCTCTCTCTCTCTCTCTCTCTCTCGCTCTCTCTCTCTCTCTCTCTCTCTCTTTCTCTCTCGCTCTCTCTTGTGTGGGCTGATGGGTTTGAACTGCACAGTGAATGTAAAGTGTTGTGAAGTCTAAGACTAGACTAAGTGGGTGTTGCTGGAAGGAGTATTGCCATATTGAGCATGCCTTGTCTGCAGAAAATGAGTCTAGGGCAAGCATTGCAGTATTTCTTCGTGAATTAGATATGCCGTATCTCTTTGGATGTTTTGTAGCTTGGACAAATTATCGTATATTGGAACAATAATTTTCTTATCAAAGTCTTTTGCAACCTGAAAAGGTTGTAACTAGTAGCATTTCTAAATCGAGGAACCACTGTAAATTCAGTCCAATTTTGTGTAATTGGTTGATTGCTATCAGAGGCTGTTGGTTTGAGACTCTGTGGTGGAGGAGTTGGAACAAAGACTTGCACCCAATGCAGCCTTTTTTGGAATAGTTTGGACACCCTTGCCATATATGTTCAATGGACACACTAAACATGTTTGGAAGTGACCCTTGCCCTTGCACATACTATCTACGATTGGTTTAATGCCATGGTATTCTCCTCATCTTCTATTTTTAACCCTTAAATCATAGATTTCCCTTGAAAGGTTAATTATTACTATTTTCTTTTACATTGATACCCATATAGCAAAGCGCACTGAACATTCGATCATCTTCTCAGCACTGTTTTAAACATGGGATGTTTTTCAAAACATAAAAAAATGAAAACATAATCTACATATCTGTGTATATTTGAAGTAATTCAGAATATGGAAATTTGCAAATATTTGCAAATAATAACAGTCCTGTTGCCTTGACTGCATTCTTACTTTGGTCTTATCTTATTCTTGTTGTCCAGTAGGCTTATCACCAACCTTTGAACAACACACAAGAAAAAAAAAACATCCCTTTGAATAATTTGGGTAAGAAAACCTCTCCAATTCATTATTATTTATTCCCCAACATTATTCCTGTTTATCAATATTATATTATGTGATAATGGTGATGCTTAATCATTCATTTTGGTAGCGCTTATCCTCATAAGTGTCGTTGGGGGTGCTGGGGCAAATCCAAGCCAACTACAAGTTGGGAACACCCTTATTTAGTGGCCAGCCGATTGCTGTGGACAAAAGACAGACCACCATTGAGGCTCACACTCCCAGCTAGGTGCAATATAAAGTCTTCATGTCTTAATGTGGGAGAAAACTGAAGTACCTGGAGAAAACCCACGCACGCTTGGATAGAATATTCAAACATGATGATTATTGTTATAATGATGTATCTAGGTACATTTATTCAGCAAACTAAGTGGTTGGGCCACATGTTAATTTGGAGTCATTAGTGAAGCGATGTTTCCAAGTCAGGTGACAAACTTAATTTGCATTTCATCTATCTCCTTGCCAAATTCACCCCAAGAAACTGAACTGATTGTCTCATCCGAAGCTAAAAGGCATTTCAGCATCCCATAAGGTGGGGTAGAGTGTGAGTGCATGTGTGTGTATTGGGGGCAGGAAGGGAGGGGGTTGAAGAAAAGCAGGTCAGAAGGATGAATAGCGGCTACAGCGTCACCACCCTGGCGACCAAAAAAGGACACCCTTCCAAGTCTATGTATTTTTTTTTGGTACATGACCATTTTTTCTGTGCACACTCAAGGTTACTTTGCTTGATGTGTACCATAAAACATTAGCAAGACATCGTCAAAACTTCAAAAGGTTCCGAGCAGAATAAAAGATGCTCATGTTATTGTTTGTTTCATAAGGACACGCTCTGTGAGGCACGACCTTGATCTTTACGCCGCATGGTGGTGCTATTGCATTGCGACCACAAGGTCACCGTTTCAGTTGCATGGCAAAATGATGCTCCTCTCTCCTATTTCCTCTCTCAACACAAACTGGTCTGGTGGTAAGCAAAATCTAGAAAAATGAAGAAAAAATGTAATAAAATTATGTTTTCTTTCATTACACTTCAAGCAGTAATTTTAGGTGAGCTCACAAATGTCGATTCAGTTTTATTTATTTATGTGACAATGTAAAATGATGGATAATATGAAATACATGTGAAAAATAAAATTATCAGATTTTTATGATCCAAATATTGTCATATATAGACACAATTAGTTATACGCTACACACTAATGAAAAAAATCTGCAAAAGAAACATATTTCAGACAATACGACATATTAAAATCTCATATTTTCTCCCCAAAAAGATTGTCCTATATGTATGAATGGAGTGGTTATGCTAAATGACCTCAAAGCTATTGTCTTGGAGCATTACTGTATTATACCTCTCCCCAAAAAGCTGTAATTCACATTCATCATATTCATGAAGAGAACAAATAACAAATGAATTAGTCAATAAAACTAAATGCTGCTAATGCAATCATGTGATTGTGAAGGTGAAACAGCTCAGGTTTTAAAAACATATTTGTTTTTTATTTGTATTTTGCTTAGAGCTACCAAATAACACAATTGCATTGACTTGCCTATTCACCATACTTTGGCTACCCACGGTGCTATGCAGCATCAACGGCGTATACTCGATTTTAATGGACCCAGAAAGTGAAACAGGCTTCCTCCTAGTCTCAGACGGCAAAAAGGAGAAAGACAGAGACAGATTGTCCGTAAACTGTGTGCTCGTGCCTATTTTCTTCGCTACTTTTTACGTGTTTTGAGTATGTCAGCATTTATGGTGCATGACGTGATGTTTGTCATACAACACAACGGATGGGCTCTTAAATGGTATATATTTTCCAAATATATTTCCCCCCATTATTAGACATCTAAAAAGCAAAATGGTTTGCCTACATAAATATTTTGTGGCACATTTCTCATGAGGGTCATTTATACGATGTGTTGTCTATTGATTTTAAAGTTTTCTTGGCATAATTTCTATGTGCTACAATTTTTTATCACTACTTTTGCACTTCTTCATTCTCTCCACTGCCATCCAATTCTCCTGGTACCCACTCGGTGGTGCCACGTAGTGCTTTCTCCTTCATCCCCTTCTTCTTCTTCTTCACTAACTGGCTCCTTCTGTCCTGGCAGTATGACAGTTGCTGGAGCATACACTGGTAAGCAGTTATCACCAGCCCACAGAGGTGTATGTGGATGTGCGTATAATAATAGTGGTGGAATACACACATGAGCATGTGTGTCACCCCGTGAATGCTATTTATATTGATGTGCAATACTCTTTTGTTCTGTAAAACAATACAGACAACGTGCCAAGTCGGTCGCTATTATATAGCGGCCTTGTATTTGTTATCTACAAGAGTGTTTTTGTGGTCGCAACGAAGCGAAATACAGTATATGATACTGAAAGCCTTCAACTCACCTCTTACCTCTGCCAAACATCCCTGGTGTCTGTCCTTCTCTGGATTCATATGAAAGGAACTAATTTGTTTGCTTTCATGGACTTGGTTTGAGTTACAGCCCCAGATGTCTCTTGGAGAAAGTCGAAAGAAAGGAGGAATAATCCCTTCTGGAATAATGGGTCTGCTGAAGGTATATCACATTCCAGGAAACAAGGATGATATTTTTGGGTCTTGGGGTTGTGAGGGGCTATAGACTCATGCCATACTTCTGACCTCAGGAGCCAAATAATGCTGGAGGAAATCCGACGGCTTTCTTTGAACTCCTTGCTTAGCTAAAATCCTATTTGTTTCGATAGTTTCCAAAATATTCTACCTTCGTAATATCGTGTTACTTGAGCATTTTATTTTGATAACTCTCACAGTCTGTTCAAAATGAGGATGCTTTTTTTGTAGCAGTCAGTTTGTTATATGCCACAACTTTGCAACCCGAAAAATATCCATTAATTATCCTGTTAAAGGCTGGAGGCGATCCTGCATGACTTTAGGCAAAATGCTCACTAGACCTTTAGACCGGGTGTTAGTCAGTAATGGCAGGGAAAATAGACAATATGTACCATGCAGATCTGTATTTGGACCACCACTAAGTGGGAACTGAATATATGCTGCCTGCATCTAACTAAAGTGAATGTCCACTCCTGAGGCACAAGCCATCAAAGTCCTGCATATTTACAGATCTGAAGCCTTGAAACCATCTCTACCATATGGCTCTTGATTTTTTTTATGTAGATATTTGTGATCCATGTCCAGAATACTCCATGTAAAAAAAACATGTGTGAGTATCAAAAATAAAAAAAAACAGGAAAGTGTAAAATGTGAAATGCGACATAGATTTTTGTTCAAAATAGTTTTGCTCTGAGCCATTCTTAGGTCTTTCAGATGTGTGTTTTGGTTCACTATCCAGTTGGTTAAAAATAATGAGTCAGTCGGAGCTTCATTAGTAGTTTCAGAGTGAAACTCCTTTGGGTAGACTCTGGTATAAAACCAGTAATACAAATATTTTTTTTTCTTACTCAACTTGCCTTGAAAATACCCTTTATCATACCCAAAAAATAGGGAAATAAATTCAAAGAAGAGGATAATCCTTTCAGTCTCCATAGAGGCTGGGACCCAGTATATGGAGGAAATAGGGTTCTGTTTTCCCTGAAGGACACTTTGAAGGATCTAGCAGAGACAAGAGTCACACCAGCAATCTTCAAATTGCAGCGCCGCTATACTAACTACCCCCTGGACATGTTGACCTGAAAAGAAATAGAATAGAATGAATTATGCTGAAAGTGACATCTGGTCTTCCCATATCGCAACAACAAAAGGCAAGTAATTTTGTTCGTTTCTTTACGCAATCTAAATTCCGTTCAGCACATGTACTTGTCTTTTAGACCTAATTGGCGGTCAATAGAGATGACGGTATTGGAAATGTACTAGAAGAGTAAGATAACATGAAGGCTGACATCACTTTGAACTGATTACAGTTAGCCACAAGGCAGAGAGACAGACAACCATTCCTACTTATGGTAATATTGTAACATATTGGGAATACAGACCACACAGGCTGCACCAAACTTAAACAAATGTAACACTGCCAATGACTGTACTCCACACGTCGATAAACTGCTTGAGTACTTCTAGGACACTTATGTATAATGCGAAAAGCACAACAATGTCCAATGCGGGGGTTACAAACATCATAATTATTCACATGTTCTGCAAACGATATATATGTTGTTAAACATAATGTTAAAAGATTATAGAACATCTTTTTCAAATTATTTTTGTCAGATTTTCTGCATGGTGGAAAACAATGGACACACACAGTCAAGAAAAATACACTACGTCAGCCGACCATTTGAACGAGAGAAAAAGAAGAGGTTTGTATTGTAGCGGAATGTAGTTTGGACGACGATTACAGAGCATGTTTTCAACAATAATGACGGCAGTTTACTGAGAGCAGCAGAATGTGCACTGCCCTACAGTCTCCCCCATCATTCAAGCCTTTAGCATAGATGACAGTATTATATGTAATCAGTCAAGGGTGGAAATGAAAGTTTAGATGAGCGCAAGAAAAGCATTTATTTATTTATTTACTTCATATAGTATATTCAGTTTATCTGTGTGCAGAGGCAGAGGTACTAGAACCTAGGGGATTAGGGATTTAGGCCTCAGGGTACAGTTTGTGTATCTGTTCAACCATCTAAATTATCTGTACTTGTATCTTTCTGCAGAGTGGGCAGTGTCTAAATTGGAAGTTGTTGTGTTTTTTCAGAATTTGGTGTGGCTTATATTGGTATATTTTTTTTTAAAGGGATTGATCAAAAGTTGCTTTGTTTGTTCATTTAAAACCTTTGGCAGAACAGCCTCTTTCAAACTAAGATAAATACTTTTAAAACCAAAACTAGGAACTATTTAGAGAACTTGGTGGTGAAACTGTCTATTTATTGAAAAATGTTCCCATAACCATTAATATAGGTACATATACAAAGTGTGTTTAGAACTGTTTCTCTCTTTCAACTTTATTTTCAGCAGCCAAAGCTGCAGTGGATTGCAGCCAACTAAAAGACTGCTCTTTTCTATAACACTCCCAAACTGCCTTCTCTCTGTGTGTTTTTTCCCACTCTCCTTCTTCTGCGCTCATTTTTTCTAACACCTACTCAAAAGCGTCCACTGTGGTGCCGGTAACACACTTCTACTTCTGGACAGGCAGGCAACAGGGTGCTTTGTTGCCCAGACTACCACTATGTTGCCACTGAAATTTTGAGTAGACATTAATTGTTGCACAATTTGGGATGATGTGGCAGCAATTATTATTTTTTTTCCCAGTAAAATTAGTAAAATGAATATTCATTTTAACTAGAAGGGCTTTCCAGTGAATTACTTAAAAGTTATGCTACTTATGGGTAACTCAGTGTCCTCAAAATGACTCTTAGATGTAAAAAGAGAATTATAAAATATTCAAATTCATGACAAATATTGTGTACCTGTTTCCTTGCTGTGTACAATATGTCTGTGTTGAGCTAAAGCACATATGGTGATAACAGGAGGAAAGATGCTTGCGGAAATATGAAAACAAAACAAGTAGAAAAGTATCTTGAGGATACTTAGGTAAGGGGGCAGCATTATTCATTCATCCATTTTCCATACCCCTTAGCTGTCTTCGAGCGAAAGGCAGAATACCCCCTAGACTGATCACCAGTCAGTTGTAGGACACACAAAGAGACAGACGACCACGCATTCCAACAATCACAATTTCACCGAGTGGGAATCGAACACGGACTCCCTGCACCAAAGTCAGAAGAACCACTGCACATTTTGGTGCTGGGGCAGCATTAGTGAAGTGTATCTTGAAAACTATCTGATGCATAACTTATAAATGATCAATGTTTTGTTTTTAACTTTCTTTTTGCTACATATTGGTTGGCAAGCCCAGGAGACCCATTAAGGAACCAAGGGAAGAAAACACCAGATTTCCTCTGATTCCCCAAGGAAAATGGAGTTAAAATATTAAGATCACTTGGGCAGGAAGTTTCCTTCCTGGAAATGGTCAAAAAACAAGATAAGTTTTGTTGTATTTTATTGTTTTTTTCTGGTATTGATCCAATTAGCTTTTCACTCACCATTGTCTGTATGACAAAGCCACAAATTCAATTACCCTCAATGCAATGTGCAACAGCACAGTGGTCTTTGAAGATGAAAAAAATGGCCAATTAGGGGGATTAAAATGTATTTTCCTTAAATTAAATTGCAGTACTAGATTAACAAGAGTTCTTGAATGAGTGTCACTTTTGTCTCTATACAGAGTGGACTATAAATTAGATCCATCTACGGTATATGTACCCATTTCTCCCATCTTTTTTCTACCGCTTATCCAAGGTTGACTCATAAGGGCAACAGCTTCAGCTCAGAAGCCAGACTTCTCTCTCCCCAGCCACTACATCCAATTCTTTTGTAAGGATCCCAAGGCGTTCTCCTCAGCATGCATGCTCTTCCCAGTAGGATGTGCCCGGAACACCTCCGCTTAGAAGGGTCCGGTAGGCAACCTAATCCGATGCCCGATCCACCTCATCTGGCTCCTCTTGATGCGGGGCCTCTCTCGGCTGACCAAGCCTCCCACCCTATCTCATGGGAGAGATTTGACACCCTGCAGAGGAAACTCATTTTGGCTGCCTTTATCTGAAATCTACTTTCGGTCATGACTCACAACTTGTGACCATAGACGAGGGTAGGGACATAGATTGACTGATTAATAGAAAGCTTCGCTTTTCAGCTAAGCTCCTTTTTCACCACGACAGTCCGATGCAGAGTCCACATCACTACAGACGCTACTTCAATCAACCTGTCATTCTCCTACTCTATCCTTCCCTCACTCTTTAACAAGACCCTGAGATTCTTAAACTCATTCATTTTAGGAAGAACCTCGTGCCTGACCTGGAGAGAGCATGGGTCCTTTTCCCAAATGAGGACTATGGTCTCAAATTTGGAGGTGCTAATTATTATCCAGATCGCTTTACACTCAGCTGCAAACCGCTCCAGGGAGAGAGTCTAAACTAAAAGTATATTCCTCCTTCTTTGTAACATTAATGAACAATTATTGCTTCCTTAAAAAAAATTAAAACACATTTAAAAAGACCATGAATGCGCCTCTGTCCGTGAAAATGTATCCCAATAATTCAATGACCATTCTTTACACAGAGTGCATGAAGTACAAAAAAATAATTTATCAGGGAGAGCAGAAAAAACAGCATAATACAATTTCAGGAAACATAATTTTTCCTTTAAGTAAAGGGTTCCTTCGATCACTGTGGTTTGCATTTCTATTGCACCTGAAAGGTCAGAGTAATTTCTCCATAAAAGGTTGACGACTATGGGAGTGGTAAAATGGAAGGCAGTAGTTTGTTACTTCTGTATATTTATGTGCAAAAATAGTGATAAGAAACACACATGAGGATGCCATAAAAAGTTAGCATTAAGCCAGTATCACGATTTAGTATTGTAAAAAATAACTGCATGTCATCAAACATATACACTGAAAAGTCACAACACATCCAACTTAGGTTTTAGAACACAATGTAGTTCAATGTCTGCGACTCAAAAATTAAAGCTTTGCAAAAAGACCAAATGCAGTTTGATTGTTTAATTTCCTCTGTGACACCAGCCCGTGTGAAGAAAAAATATCTGTGAATCTGCTCATACTACACTGATCATTAAACAACAATTGACCATGGGTTCAGATGAGACAAATATCTTGTCTGGGTTTTGAGCCCTAGTTACCTATTTGAAAAATGAGGTCTACAATTGCTGTCTAAATTGAGATTATAGCTTGTGAATGACACCTTCCCTTTTCTCTGCCCCCATTCAAATCACAACTTTTAACTTTTATTAAAGTTAACATTTGCGAATATGTGCCTGGCCTAGCAAGCCGAGGACAGAAAGAATCATGGAGTTGGTTATTATGTGGAATGACGAGACGACCAAAACTTGACATACAATTTGAGTCAAATCTAAATGACATAAACTTGTCCGCAAACATGTGAAAAGAAGATGTTGAAATACAAGAGCCCTGTAATGTTTCAATGTGTGTTCTTCCCTTGGTGTTAGAGGTTAAAAGCAGATGACAGAATCCTTTGGAAGAGAGCATTTTGCCCATAGGATTAAGATTGGATGGCTGGGTTTAGAGCTGTCAAAAGAGCAAACTCAAATCCCTCAGTCACAACTATGGTTCTCAAATGAAGTGCATGTGAGCGGTGGAGGAAGGAGATATTTCTCTTTCATGCCACTTACTTCAGAAGCTACTCAACACATCAGCTGGATTGTGTAGGATTTGAAGAGCAAAAGTAAAGACAAGAGATTGCAGAAATGTATTATCTGTTTTGCCTCACATTAGTAAACGTTCTATCATCATTGTTATTGATTCAAGGCCTGGGATTGGGACCTGAATCTTTCTAGCAGTCCAGCAACTCTGACATCTTAAGTGTCTTAAGTGACGTGCTTTGTAGCTCACCTTTAGAAACTTAACGCTTTGGGCGAGAAACCTTGTCAGCTTCTGGTCACTCACCACTACCCTAAGTCACACACATGACAGAGTGCGTGCAATTGGTTAAGTTTCATCGAACATGAGTATTTGGTATATTTGTATAGCTCTCAAGCACAGTTAAACACAAATATCCTTGGTTTTGGATTTCAATTCCAAAAGAAGTACAAACCCGGTATTTAGTGACAAAGACAATTATCATATGTGATACGATAACCATACTCTAATAATTAAATAATTCTGATGATGATAATGGATGGTAAAAACATGTAACATTTATGCAAACTCTACATGGATTTCGAAATTACATTTAATTAAACTGCCCACAATACTATTGTCCATTTACCACTCCGTTACTGTATGTGATCTGGGCTTCATGGTGAGCAGTCACGGGGCAAATTGCATCTTTAACCTTGCAAGAAGTCATGTGAATTCAATTAAAATGCATTGGTATTTTGGTAACAGATGCATTGTTTGTCTAAAGAGCACTTTACTTAGGATTTGCCTCGGGTTTTACATTTGAAAATATGAAATGGAGAATTGAGAGCTTTATTCTAAACAACCATATAAAATAACAAATGTTCTTTTTCTTTGATTAATCCTAATCCCTCAGAATAACAGCGCATATTTAGAGCTAGGATTTGAACTGTTGACCCTTCGTTCACTGGATGACCTACTCTTGGATAGCAACTGAGCCACAGATGTCCTACAGTAGTTATTATTCTGACATCTTAAGAATTTTCTCTTTAGGCCTGTGGAAGGACATGGAATTGCCTTTCTCCCTGCTTCTTTTGAACATGTGAAACCCCTTCAACAAAAACCCCAACAGATTTAATTGGATCAGAACTGGAGGATATGCAATTTACATACTTATGGAGCAGTTGACCTGCAGTGTTACACTTTGGAAACATAGACCGTGACAGCTCTTTTGAATGTTTCTCATTTTCCAAGTGGAATCCATGGGTGTCAAACTGAGCATTAATGGTTGTTTGTCAATGTTTTCCTTTCAAATGGCTGGCAACCAGTTTAGGGTATACACTTCCTACTGACTACAGTCATCTCGGATGGGCTCCAGCACATCGCTACACTATCAACATCCATTGTGTTTGTTACGGCTGGCAGCCTGGACACACTATGTAGGAGGGGGTGTAGTTTCTTTTCCTCTACAGAGTCTACAGGTACATGAAGCTCCACCCCTGTGACAAAGCCCTGCCCAGGCCAACACAACTGTGATTACTTTCCCATCATTCCTCATCCAATCAAGATTCACTTCCTGCCCTTATTTAAACCCTTTTTATTTGTCTGTTCTGGCTGACTTGCTGACTTGGTTTCTCTTAATTCCTAACTTTGACTCCTTGGCTGCCTGTGATTGTAACTGCTGAGGCAGTAGAGTCCTTTCTTTCCTTGGAAAGCACATGGTTTAGTGCAAAGTAAAGTTTGATTGTCCCAGCTTGACCTGGTAATGTGAGTATGTTGCTCCTTGTTATATTTAGTATTTATGTTGGCAAAGTAAAATATTTTTTGGGTTGCATGGGGGGACTATACATATAGTTTGCACATTTAGACACGTAGTTATTCCCCTGTCTAAACTTTGATTACATCAGTTCTGACACTGGCACCCTTCGGCCTTATTTCTTGTATTTTGTGGGTGTTCATTTGCACAACTGTCTGGGAGGGTGTTTTTTACCTTGTTTATTTGAGGGTGCCACTTTAATATCTTGTGCTTCCCCTATGTTATCCCGTAGTCTAGGTTTTTGTGGACTTTGTTGTAAATAGAATATCACTGAAGGCTACCTGCATTATTAGTCTGGACTCATCATTGACCGAACCGGTCTGCAGTGGTAGTTGGGACTCCCGTGTATATCTTACCTATGGGGGAGTCGTGTTTTATATTGTCAGTAGGAGTCCAGTCCAATACTGTTGCATGACCTATCAACATTATAAATATACATAATTGGAGGAATGGCTTCTTTTATTTCTCATTCTTCTTTTGTTTGATTTTGTGTTCTGTTTGATACTGTTGTTTTGTATTCATGTCTTTAATTAAAATTGATAGTTTTTTATTTTTTCAATTTTTGTGGAGTTTTAGTGTTCTCCCCGAACTTGTGTGGATTTTCTTCGGGTTCCCCGGCTACCTCATACATCCCAAAAGCATGCTGGGTAGGCTGGTTGGGATTTCCCCTAGGTATGAGTTTGAGCGAGAATGGTTGTCCGCCTTCTCCGTGACACTTGTGAGAATAAGTGGTAGAGAACATGAATGTATATATATATACAAATACACTGATTTCTTTATTTCCAATGGGAGTGTTTCTCAAAGAACACAATGGATCACAGATAGATTGTTGACCCCAGTCCTAGGGGATGAACTATATCAGATAAAGGAAAAAGGACTATGACAAAAATAAATCAATCAGCCTATTCTGTGTAATCTCTCTTTCTCTCTCTGCCTTAGAGAGTTGACGCACGTTAATAAGAGTGATCGAATTTTTGGCCCTTGTATACACATGATTGATTGACTGGCTCTAGGTTAACTCGCATTGTTTTTACTCATTTCAGAATGTTTATTTTTAATGGAGTAATTGGCATTTCAACTTAACTCAACTCCTTGTGAACGTGCACTGATCGATTTCAGCACTTATATGTTCAGATAAGAACTGTCATAACAAAGATTGCCAATGTGTACAGTATATAGCAGTGTCACATTTATTATGAATCGTGGTTATAGATAGTGCTATAGAGATAGCTATTGATTAGAGAGAGTAGATAGTAGATATGTTTAGTTACGCACGTGAAAATATACTGTATATGGGTGGGATCAATAGACTCCAAGGGTAGAATTGCTTGTGTCAATGTACCTTTTTTTTCCAATGAAGTCACATACAGCTCTGCATGTAAAACGCTAGCAGCCATTTGTTTTTACATTCAACTATACAGCTGTGATCCCGGGGATTAGTATCATTATAAATGATTCTATTTCTATTTTAATGGAGAGTAGTATAACAACATATGTCCATTTTAAAGACTTGACCATCCTCAAATGACCCGGCCTGTTTTAACCTCAATGAAGTCATTACTACTGCTATGGGTGGGGAGACGTTTTTAATTTTTTTTTTATTTTGAGAAAACAAAGAAATGAAAAAAAAACATCCAACTCCAGATTAGTCTTTAGACCTTTATAAAGATGTGCAATGCTGGACTACATGATGCATTATGATAAATAGGATGGATTAGGAGTAAAAAGGTAAATTTCATGTGATTTATTCTATTCAAATACTGAGAAAGTAGCACAAAGCCAAAAGTATCTAAAATTCAGAGCCGTTTTATTTTTCTACACTTTGGCACAATTATTGGACCCATAGACTCCGAAAGTATTTAATCCGATGCAAAGCATTAGGGGAAGTATTTTTTATGCATTGTGTTCTCTGTGGATGCTCCAAGAATCCTATAATCCTCATTTAAAAGTAGAAATAGAAGCTGCTTCTTATGAAAATGACTACAAATGAGAAGTGCCACTACTTGCAGTGCTCACAATATTACTTTGTATGTTTAATATGGCCATGACATATCTTGTATGAAAAGCATTCTTGCACAAGTTGTATTAGGGCCCGTTTAATTTTTGAGTCTCCTATTCGGTAGCGATTGACGTTTTAGTTCATTCTGATCTATACGGTACTGTGCTTTGAAGAAATGAATTCCTTCATCTTCCATACTGCGCATCTTTGATAGGGTTGTGGGGTTGCTGGAGCCTAACCCTGACTTCGGGTGAAAGGCAGGCTACACCCTAGATTGGTCGCCAGTACAAACGACCGTGCACACTCACAATCATACCGCCATCAGCGAGAATTGAGCTCGCGCCTTCGTGCACTGAAAGGAAAGCTGAGTACCCAGAGAAAACCCACACAGGCCCGGGGGAAAACATGCAAACTCCACACAAGTGGGCTGACCTAGAGTTGAACCCAGGAGCCCAGAGCTGTGAGGCCAACGCGCTAACCACTCAAGTCACTGTGCTGCCCTGACCGATTTCCAATCCACTTAAATAGTTCACTTCTCATTTCAACAATACCAGACAAGGAGAAAAGGTAGGATGAGAATACGGTGGTGTGGGATGAAGGAGGAGGTGGGGGTTTGCATCTCATCTGTTGACAGTCAGGTATGTTATTATCATTCTGGGCTGCCCTCTAGTTTATCTTCCTCCAGAAGATAACAGCTCGCTTCTCGTGAGTATAGGGCCAGACAACCAATTATCTATGTGCCCTCTATCCAATGTGATTCAAATCACTACGCTGCCCCTGCTCTGCTGTCCCTTCTTACCCGTGATCAATCATTTCCAGCTCAAACATAAAACAGACCCTTTTAAAAAACAAATAGCTGTTGTTCTGGATTAAGGACTGGAGATAATCACGTTGAATCTTGACAAAATTAAGGTGATACTGTCATTGAGAAGGAAAGAGACAAAGGAAAAATAGGGCAGATTACTACACTCATGTATGAGTAAATACCGTGTAAACCATCCAGAAGGTACACTTTAAATGTGGTGAGATAGTCATAGATTTTGCTATGGGCAATGATGGGGACTGCATAGCACACATTTAATGTGAGGGTGTACAAAAGATCCCCCCCCCCCCCCCCCCAAAAGGTTTATTTACTATCATATTTCCCTAAAACAGTACTACTCTACAAATTATTCTACTTCCAGTTGAGTAGTATTCAGGTTATAAAAAGCCTTAATGGGAAACCTTTTGATTCAAAATATAAAAGAAAGTTTGGAAATGTCAAAAGAAATCAAACATCCCCCGAAACATTAATAACATTCCTGTATTCAGCTGCTTTTTTTTTTTTTTTAAATATCATAGTATGGTTACTTTCTGACTGGTCATTAAGTGTTTTGACAGGTAATAATAAAGATTATGTAACAAATTGTGCTAATTAAATTGAAACTATCTTCGATGAAAAATCGTTAAGAAAAACACTTCTGTAACAAATTCCTTTTAAGTAGCATACGACAATTTATCAAGCTCACAAAAAGTGACATTACTTATCTATATTACCATTGTTTAATGCCCCATTTGGTAACCAATTATCAGCAGCAAATATTTATGGCATAGTATTATGCATCTCTTTAATATTCGACATAAAGGAGCCAGGGGAGAGCACATTCATTGCAAAACTTCATTTGGCTTAGGGCTGGAAGAAGGCTATCAATAGGCTGATCTCACAAAAGTGACAAATGTCTTTCACTGGGCCACATTCAGTTGCTTTTTGGAAATGGTATTTTGTCAAATAGTAAAAGATATTCAACTTGCAGGCAAATGACAGGAGAGACCAGGTGTGAGGTCCCTTGTATGAATTAAAAAAAAGGGACATGTTGACATTTTATTCCTCATTTCAAGTGTGGACACTACGGCTCAAGCAAGTAACTGCTGTCACCTTCTTGCTGGAAATTCTGCATTTAGAAAAGGTGGCTGTCACGATGATGTAGGTTATTCCAAAGCTTCACCAATATTATTTTAGTGAGCAAGCATTGTTATTTTCCTTTCTTGGCCTTGAATTGCTCTGCGGGTGCTCTTAGCAGACCCCCTAATCCCCATTTAACTGCTCCACTGCCTGTTGCTATGCAGGGGGAAAAAAACAGAAATTATTTCTCAGACAACTTGACGCAGGAACTAAACGGTACTAAAAGTACTGCAAGGTCAAATTGATATTTTTTCTTTCAAAATTCATGAAATCTATTACTGATAATTTTTTTCATATTCAAACAGTTGTCATGTTCTGTTTGAAAAAGGGAGGTATTGACGTGATCAGAGGAACCACTAAAAATTCAAGAACATGGTGTCAGAAGTGGGATAAGGACATGTTCATAATTGCAAAAGGATGGGCAGGAAAATATTTTTACTTCTCTGCTCAACCTTTGGGAATTAATTTTTAAATTTATCAAGGTTGTTGACAACATCTTTTTACTTTATAAAGTTATTCAACGCTTATAAGTTATTACTTATTCGCTGCCGATAATGCCATAGACGTCCAACCCATCTAAACTAGGAGGGGCTGGCAGCATTCGAGTGATCACTACCAACCCAAACTAACACTGCTAGTCGAAACGATATGGACGTTTATTCCCTTCACTTTTACAGAAATGTGATCATTCAATGACAAGCACCCAAATTAAAATTGGTTTCCTGTCTAACACAGTCAATGGCATTGATTGAGCTATTGATCTACTATGTATAGCAGATGCTATCTTTGCTCCATCACAAAGGTTTCTTGCATAACCAACCCAAAAGGATGCAGTGGGTGAAGGATTTGAATCCAACCAATCCAAGACAACACTCTTTCACCAACTTGGTGTTTTACGGGTTCCGATTAGTTGGTTCCATTCAGGAGCTGCTTTTCTTAACAGACACTAGATTGATTAATCTGTCTGGATCAGGTGGAACAAAAACAGAACCTACAGTGGCCCTTAAGGACTGGTTTGGAGACCCCTGTTTTACTACACTGGGTGTGAACAAGATATGACCAGTAGTAATATGTTTGTGTGTTCAAGACATAAGTAGGTTGAAATCAACCTTGTAGGCCATTTTCCCATTCTTTGTTGATGCCCTATCAAAAGGCCCAAGGACTGAAATGGCACAAAATAAACAGACTTCATGTTGTCTCTCAGATAACCATGAAATCAAGAAGCAGAACCATTGAGTGAGGAGAGTTCGGGGTCAGGGTCTCCCTCGGGATCTTTTCATTCTCAACGGAATGACCGATGACACTCCCCACAACCTCCCTGGAGACAAATGCCTAGGGATCTTGTTTATCCCCTGTTGTTGGTTTTACTTTCCTCACGAAAGAGCTAACTCTGCAATGTCTTTTATATAACGTCTGCTCTCACACATCGCAATGGTCGTCCCTTAGGGTGTTGTACAGTAAAATAGAATCAGCAATCAGGCCAAACATTTGCCAAGACCGGTTTTACACTAACAGAAACCACACAACAGTCATAGTGTAATGTTGATAGTTTAATATTGGGAAATGAATACAAAAACATACATAACTGGTCTATCAGTTGGAAGAATTCTATTATTTAGATAATAAAAGATTTTGATGTTTGTTTTATATTTGAAAAAATGCATTTCCCTTTGTAATTGGAATAAATACATGCTAAACTACCTAAATATTCTGATAAGATTGGGTCACTTTGCTTGTGTGGTTTGTTATATGTGGGAAATTGACCACACCATGATTCAAACTATTTCTGTAATCATAATTTAGTATCATATTCTGTGGCTAGCAGCACATCTCCTAACATGAGTCACAGTTGAACGTTGAGCATAGAGGAGACGGAAAGTGCACTTCATATTCACATATACATTTGTTGTCAAATCCTGGCACACTTCCAAAAACTGCACTGTGAAAGTAACTCCATCAAAAGAAAAAGATTAATTGTATTTTGGTCAAAAATGCTATGGGCTTTCCTAATGTTAATTTCCTCCTGGGTCATATTGCACGACTCGGGTGGCAATCTCTTTTTGAGACATTATTAATACTGAAAATGTGATACTTGGAATTCATGAAATCATCAGAAAAAAGCAAATTATGGTGCATTCACTGTTATATCGAGCAACAGAAATTTCTTGATCAACATATACTTGGACTCACAATAATCTCAACTAAGAAGAAATATAGGCTAAAGGCAATGTTCTAAAGGGAGAGTAAACAAATCAAATGTTTATGCAATGTTCTCTTATTTGAGAGTGAAGTGCTGCCAAGTGGACTGTTGAGCACAGATTTTTCTATGATATACAGACCTCTTGTGAAAAGATCTCCAAAGAAAAAGAGAAAAAAGGCAACAGACGGAGGAGGAGACCACTGGGAACTGAGTAGGAAATATGGCCATGAAGTAATTCACATAAGTCACCGTCATCCTTCACTCGTATTCCAGAGGTGATTGGTTTGGCTGGTAGGGTGCTGCCCGAGAGAATGGTCAGCACTTACTCTCATGCCACTGCCCATGCACAACCCACATGAATTTGCCTTCTTGAATTGAAAATATAGTAATTAACACATGTATCTATCCTTTCTTTGTACTGCATATCCGAAATAGGGTTGCTGATCTCCTCTGATCTTAGAAAGCACCACAACAGTTCTGTAGCCATAAATAAGCAGCTGGCAGGCAAGATAAGTACCTTGAGTACATTAGAGGATCATTCATGACGGCAAGCATGTAAAATTTTTTCATGGGGAAATGCTCATTTAAATCCAAATTCGAGAACTTGATAGGTACTTGACAACACAAGTTCACTTCCGAAGGTCAGATTTTGCAGAGCATTTTATATGCTGTTGTTCGGAAGAAAATAAAGAGACACTTTACTGTTTCAGTGGCTCTTTAGGCCACAGAGAGAAACAGCAACACTTTACAAAACAGCTGGTAAATAAAGTTGCCTGTGGATGATTTTTTTGTCACCTTATCTTCTTGCATTAGGCATGATTTTGAATATGTAGCCCATCCTCTCGAGCATGCGATAAAAAAAGGGAAAAAAAGGAAACTATGACTCGAGGCACCAAAACAGTGTGTGTCTAAGGCCAATGACAAAATTGGTTTTGTTGAAAAAGATAATATTTGGCTGGTCACACAGTGGCGGCCCGGCACTCGAGTGGTTAGCGCGTCGGCCTAACAATTCCGGGGTCTAGGGTTCAATCGAATTTCCCCAAGGTATTGTGAATGGTTGTCCGCCTGGTGACCGTAGCTGGGATAGGCTCCAGCACCCCCTGGGACTCTTGTGAGTATAAGTGGTTCAGAAAATGAATGAATGAATACAGGTTAATAAACAATCATACACTGCTTGCCAACTCTATTTTTATAGGCTTTTTTGAAGGTAGCTTACAAACTTAAAAAAGGATCATTGTAATTCAGATATATGTAGCATCTTTATCAGATGCTTTTACCGAATCAATTTAATTATTAAGTAACTTAATACCCCAAAACCTTATATGTTTAATGAAATTAAAGTTCATCAGGAGGTAGGGTGAAGCAGTCTCTCCTAAACTATGAAATAGGTAAATATTTAACAATGACAAGATACACGTGCAGCTTGTTGTTCCTGGATACTCCCATTAATTCAGCCAGCTAATGGTGCATTGGCCGGGAAGTGGCAGTCAATTTACAAATACTCTAGTTTTTCCAAGTAGATCTTCAGCTATCTGATTGACAGGCTGTTGTATGTTAATGCTGGGGATAAACCCTGGTGAGCAAGACTAGGGCACTGCAGGGAAGATTATGCTTCTCCCTTTTTATTTACACCATACGTGCCATTTTTAGAAGTACTCTGATGATATGGCTGTCGTGATGAATGAAGGGAAATGATAGAAGGGAGGACTGGGGATACATCTCCCCATTGATAGAGTAGAGGAGGAACAATGTCTGTCCAGGCTAAGGATAACGGAAGACAACAAGGTGACTCATCAAGGGCTGAAAGAGGATATAAAGCGGACATTGAAGGTGAAAGTGAGCGTAATTCCTGAGGTTGTGGGAACACCCAACTGGGAAAGTGGCTTCAGCAGATCCCAGCAACGACATCTGAACCTTCAGTCCAGAAAAGAGCAGACATAGAAGATGCTAAGATACTGTACAGATGTATATATAAAATGGTAAAACCAATGATGGAACATTGGTGTTATTATTCTTCCTACTTGCAAAGGTTTCAAACATTTATTAAACAAAGCTACAGCCTTTGCTTCTCTAAAATTGACTACCTAATTATTTAAGAGTTTGTAGCAAAGAGTGGAAGTGTCACACGGATATATAACACGTCACAAAGTGCCTGTACAGGACTGAGGAGTTTAAAACATACACAATACATGAACATTCTATGTCAATCCATTATTTACCATTCTACTGAAAGTTTCAGAAAAATTCACTCGTAATGTCATTGTTTTCCTATTGTGTTGGGAGGCAGATTTATAGAACTGCAGAATGTAGTTTGATCACATTTTGATTTGAACGTTTCATATGGCAATGTACATCACTTTTTGAACAAAATTTTACAGGTTTCTTTACCAAAAACATATATCATAACATTGGAGGAATGGATCAATGATTTAGAGTACATTATAATACCAAATTCAGTGTTGAGAAAGTAAATGTTAATAGTACTATTAAGGAACTAGTCATCATCATTCCCCTGTCTGGTTTGTGGTATGCAATTATTTATTTATTTGTTTTCATTTAATTTTCTACTTTGTTATTTTTTGCCAACAATATGTGGTATAGTTTAACTGACAATGGGAAATAACCAAATACTCTTCAAAATAGCTAATTAACCACTCACAAACACTACCAAGCGTACTTCTATTTTGCTTGCAAAAGACAGTGGCTGGTTGATGTTTTGGAACACTTGCTCCAAAATAAATGAAGGACTGGTTAAAGAAAAATAAGTGCAGGAATACCAATCGACTGTGAAATTAAACAACAATGTAAATTTTTGGTTACCTGTGTATTTAAAAAAAAAAAATCTACAAGCAAGCTGTTCTGCATGTTGTGTGTTGTGGTGTGTCCATGTGTTACATAAATACTGGGCTTCACTTCCTCTAAATACAAGCAGTTGGCCGATATCAATACACCACTGATGCTGGCCAAACAGATGTGTGCGCTAGCGTGGGATTTGCTAAACCTTTCATATAGTTTAACCTGTTTTCTGTTCATACTTTACCTTAAAATTCTGGTTAAATGAAAAACTGTATAACAACCAGACATTAATTTTAGCTGAGTTGAGGACATAGCCTTCAACGTTTATTCGTAATTTGCATTCAGAAGTATCTATCAAAGCAGTATTTTGTTATATCTGAAGTTAAAGGGGTCTGTTACTTAGTGTAATCTAATCCTTTAAATTTTTTTCGAACCCAGACTGGCCATACCAAAGTCAGGTGGAAGAACCATTGCCCCCCCGGGTGCCCCAGAGGTGATCAGATCAAATGGTTTTCATTTTAGACGTATCCCTTAACATGTTTAATTAGTGTAGATTATTGTTTTATAAATGTACTTGAGACCATTTTTGAAATCACATTGAATGACGTTTGTCTAAACCTATGGCCTGTAATCTATGAAAGAGAGAGATTGCAGTTGACAAATGCCTTTACTATTATGAAGACTGTCTGTGCAAGATTTTTTCTGAATGTGTGCAAGAGCATATGACCTTAAGATGGAACGGCAATCATAATACCCAACACACGGATGTACTGCATGCCATTTTAAGTTGAATTTGAGATGGAGAAACCTCCGCTGCCTGGAACTACATGGTATCTTGTTTTTGTACTTTGTGCCAGATGGGAGTCTCCCAAAAATAACCATTGAGCAATGACCACAGCTTTCAAAAGTTTGCTTAGGGGTTGTTTCAAAATTTCCAAGTGGCATCCCACCCCTTGTCCCAAATGAACTGTTGGTATGAAAGGCTGTTGTTGAATGTATCTATTCAAACTCCAAGGAGGCTCGATGTAGTGAGATGCACTCCATATTTAACTAATTGAATTCATCATTTACTGTGCATGATGTAGGAGGTTATGAAACTTGAAGTACCACTATGTGTACTCGAGTGTCTGTTTGGCTCTTTGCCTAATACTGCCCAACTGTTTTTGAACAATCGTTTTACAGCACCGACCAGAGCAACACATTAACCTCTGCTCCTCGTGGGTTGCTGATGCTGTAGTGCATTTAATTGTTTCAATTTTTCCTCTTCCTAAGAAACATTGATTTTTTTTACTTTCCAATTGGAGTTTTAGATTGTTAATTCGTTATGCTCCATGTCACACTCTAAATAAAAAATGTACGCACGCGCACAATTTGCTTTTCTGTTTTTTTATGCATGCATTAATGACGACCTTGCACATAAAACAAGAATGCATGGCATAAACCATCAAAATAATGATGTGCAGTATGTATGAAATGTTGTGAGGCAGAGGGCAGCATGTAGAGCAGGGTTGGGTAATTATTCCACAAGTGTGTCCTGGTCTTTGTTTCAACAGATTCAGCACATACAGTTTAACCATAGAGGTTTGCCCTGAAACAAACATCACTTTACTGCAATCAATAAAAATGTCTTGTTGTTCAGTTGGACTAAAGACCTGCACCCACTGCAGGCATTTATGGACAAAGTGCCCACTACTGATGTATAGGATCTAATAGAATCTTGATAATAGTAAAGGTAAGAGTCGTATTTTGTGAAAATAGTGTTAGGCTCATTTTCCTATTCGTCAAAGTGAGTACAGTTCCAGTCTTTTGTTTTACCTATTCGAGTGTTGCATGATGTGGCTTGACTTTGGCTCATTTGCTGATATAAAGCCAACTGGTTTATGGGAAGCAAGCAAAAAGAACCAACCAAGCATGGGCACCAGTGCGGAACAAGCACACGTTCGTATAAAGGAAAAGGGGTATGGATGTGTTTGCTGATGGGCTGCGAGGTGTTGACAGCTTTTGCTTGGAATCATCTTTGGCGCCTTTGACTTCTGCCACAAAACATGAACTTTATAATTGATTTAAACAGCATGCAGCATAAAACAAGATTATGGCGGTTAAAACAGATTCATGCCAATAGTAAATTAAAAACAGGTCTTTTTTCCCTTCAAACATTTAGTTTAATGCTTTTTGCAAATTAAATGTTTATATAGTAACATCTTTAAATGGCATATGTTCTGAATTTAAAATGTTAAAGCCATGAGTGATGTGATGCAAGGTGATTTACAGGGAGCTAGTGGAATACATGTTAGCGTGGACGATATGAGTAGAAGGCTAGAGTAGTAAGATAGCATCCATGAAGTGTCTGTATGCATATCCCACAGGACAGTTTCTGTAGTCTGTTCTCTTTAAAGAACAACAGAATATTTTATTGAAGCTGTATTAATTTTTAATACTAAATGGCACTCCCTCGCCATTTCCTATTGTTTTTTCATGTGAGTGAGTTGATATCCCTTTATTGTTCCCATGTAGCTTTTATCATCTGGGGGTATTGTGTTATGATGCCTCTTGAGTGCTGACTTTCCTTTTTGTCCTTCTTTTCTCCCATTCTTGCCATTGTCAAGCTTTTGTCTTCTTCTAGCTTCTTCCTTTCATGCATTTGTTCATTTAGCTTGACGACAACTGTATTACACTCAGGAGATTTTTTAAAGTTGATTACAAGGTATTAAAGCAGTGTGGTGACAAAACATGTTATTGCTTTTTTTTAAGTCTCAATTTAATCAGTATCACACAATTGATGGTTGAATTTGAAAAATATCAAATAGCAGTATCTCTCTGGGCACAAGGTTTTTTCACACTATGATGAGAAAATTATCGTTTCCTCCTTGGCTGAGGATGATGGTAATTCAATGAATTAATGAGATATGATTTCAGGAGAACAGGTGTGTGGAAAAGCAGGTGCTGCTGTGCGATAGTGTCAGAAAATGCACGTCCCTCATCTCTCCACAAGAACCTTGTCGACCAGCTGCTGCAACCTTGCGAAGAGAGAACTAAGAGGTTTTAATTAGGAGTGAGTGTGCCATTAATTACGTATATCGTTTACCCGCATATCAAAGTCTTACTGGGATCCACTTTACTCTTTGGCTCCACCTCCTCTCCTTCCCCTTTAGGTCAGGGCAGCTAAAAAAAAAAAAAAGCAAGAGAATCTATTGCCCTCTGGGGACAAAAATAAATTTGGTAATTTGATACAAAGTATATCTCTCTACTTTCCTGTCATATTACCATGTATCTTTTTCCCAAGTACTATTCAGTATTTTTTCAGGTTTAATATCGGACTCCAATGATAAGTCATGTTTGAAAAGGGAGGCCCCTGAGAGCTCATTCAAATGGCCAGAATTTAAGTGAGAGTAGAATTGCATGCATCACAGATAAGTCCCTTCAGTGAGTTAGGGAACTGTGAAGAGAGATTTCATATGAATTGAACCTCTCGGTTCATTGCTCCATCTAATTTAATTTGTCCCTTTTGTACATGTAAAGGGAGGCCATAATACGGTGCGGAACTTGAGATGGGTTGTTGCTGCCAACAATGTGAGAGAAATTCATATAACATGTTTACATTCCATCAATATACCCTTCTCTCCATATTTGGAAACCCCAAAACCATAAAACACAAGCAACCACTGGCTAAAAGTGCAATGAGAAAAGCTGTGGAAAGTAACGATTGTGTAAGTCTGTTAAAAGGAGAGTGCGTTATTTGTTGGTGTATAGACCTTTGAAAAGGGACCTGTCTTGAGCATAAAACATAATGAATGCACTGTGCTCAAAATTATTAAGCCACAACAAACACATTGTGCATTTGCTTTGAAGTCAACCTTCATAAGCCGCTTACAGACTTAAATACGCCAACATCAGCGAGTGTTGTGACTTGCAATTTAAACAGAATGTGTATTTCAGACATAAGACCATGTGTTGGATCATTCACGTCCAGCTGCTTCAGACATGCATGGTGAGCCAGTAGCCATGTAATTATTGGGTTATATAATACCATGTTAGTTCAGTGTGGAATGTACAAACAGTGCTAGGGTGGAAGAAGTGATCACAAAAGATTGCAGTCACGATTGAGGTGCAGCACTCAGTCAGCTGACTAATCATTAATGAAAACTGTTACCTGGTTTAACAACTGATGATGGCCTTACACTTTTTAATTTGTTGCTAGATCCTGACAGAACATGATAGGAAACCGTAATGATTGAAGAAAACCTACATAACCACAGGAAAAAAATTGCAAACTCCTTAACAGACCCCACCCCGTTTTGAGAATTTTGCCACAAATCGTAGGGCCACATATTCACTGTGTGGCACATAATGAGATGTGCGATAGTACATACCCCAGCAATTTCTGTTCTTGGTGCATTTTTAACAGTACACCTGCTGGTTTCTAGAATTGCAAAAAGGATGGGTAAATGACTGAGCAGCAGTGGGTGATAACGGAAACGTTATTTCTGATGAGATCACTTAAATAATGGAATGACTGTGTGCATCAGTTCTTGCACAACCAGTGGTGCTTATTTCTAAATGGCTTTATGAGTACTGCACCACACGCCATAGTTAGTTAGGCTATAATGGCAGTCAATTTGTTAGAAAAATAGGCAATAACTGGCGCAATTCCTATTTTATGATACTCATTTGTGTGAACAAGCACACGTGTACACTCAACCCCGCACACACACGTGTATGCAGATATCAAAATCACAACTAAAAATAAATAGGACATGGCCTTGAATTTATTTGTTATGACCCCTATAGCTGTTCTTTGTTGCAACTGACCAGGTATTGACCAAGACAGTAGAAAAAAAAAACAGTGACTGCTTTCTATTTGAAAAGAAAAAGTTAGAATAATTTCATAATAATCTGGTTTTAACATTCTTTATGAATACAGTACACCCCACCAGTACAACCGCACTGATATTTTCCTCTCATTACTACCAAATTAGGTTCCATATCCCTGGTCAAATTCAAGCAAAATAACTTTTGTTAAATATGAATTTTATGTTTTTGCATGTACGACAATTTTCGGTTATGAATTGTCTTGTAAAGTTGAAAAATATGGTGGTATTAATAATAATATTAATAATAATAATAATAGCATGGTCGACAAAGTCTACATATAGCGATTTTTTTTTTAGAATAAAACAATAATTATTGGATGTGAGGATGATTATGATTTCCTAAAAAAACATTGCTTTTATGTTTTTCCTTATGACAATTAAAGTTGATAGTCTCATGTATCTCTTAGCTGTACTCAGTAAATTGCAATTTTGCTCTCTCTGTTATCTCTTACCCAAAAGCAATGTTATAAACAATATTAACTTAAATTCCACCAATGGTACAACACAATTCTTTCTTTTACCTTGCTGATTCTATAAGATATAAGAGGTTTAAGGTAAGTAACATCCCAATTACGTCAGAGGACAGATAACTAATAAAATGTTGTTTTAGAGCATGGCCTTGTATGACAATTAGCTCTACTCGGTGGTGCTATATTTAAGTTAGTATGCAAAGTAAAATAGACCTGCTGGGAATATAATTTATATCCATTGTGTTAAAAGAACATTTTACATTGTCAGTGATTAGCATGCTGCGTCATTAACAGGCCTAGCAATCAACCCCTCTAGAAGAAAACATGATTTCTTCTGAATGGAAAACAGAGAACTAACTCATTATTTTTGGATATTCAAGGTATTGGTTTACAGATTAATATAGACAGCACATTGAATTGTTTCTATGTGCACATAGACATGAAGGTCAGTGTGCGGATGGGGGGCATCAGCAGAAAAAAGTTGCATTGCCCTTGAGCTGCAGAAAAACTTGAGAAAATAAGCTTGTGTGGAAGGTATTCAAGTTGAGTTACAGGAGGTTCAACATTAAAGCTGATTTCAAATAAAAAACAGCAGCTTACTTTAGATGTTGACACGCTCCAGGCCTCGTCGGCTACACAGTTGCAACTGTCACACAAGGCTAAAGTCATTTAACACACCAATAATTCATGGGAGATGTTGGAATTAAATAATTCTTACGTGCCTACTAATTAGATTTTTTACACATTAGCTGATGCTCAGTCTGTTAAAATAGAATTTGCAAATTGATAGTGCACAGTGCTCTTTTTGCAAGAAAATGTGCCATGCATACAGTTGATGCTTTTTAATAATTGTGGATTTTTTTTCATTGTCACTGTGCTTGTAAAACTATTTTATTAAAATAACATTGAGTATGTGTGCTTTTATAAAGTATTAAGCACTATGGTGCTGAACATACTGTAGCGCAGTGGACAAATCAATATAATTTTTAATGGAAGCAAAAAGGCCTAAGGTGCAATTAATACTAAATTGGAGACTGGAATTCATTGTGAGCTTTTACATTATTTTTCGGGGGATGAGCACAGCTTTCGTCTGTATTTTCTATCTTTTCAGTGGACAAACATGTATCATAGTAAAGCATCTACCCTCTCATAAAAAAGGAATCACATATTCATAACAGCTCAATGGCTACCTTTTCAGTTCATTCTAACTATCAAAAATCCAATAGGCATTCACTAAAAAAACGATTTAACAATCCCGCACACTACGTTACAGATCAGTTGTGTTCGCGTATTTTACTTTGTGCATAGCTGGTCTGTTTTATTTATTTATTTTTTTTTTGAAGGGGCTAACTGATGAATGGCTGTTGAGTTGGGCTATTTGGTGGGTAAACCATAGAATTCACAATAATTTGCAGTGGTATTTATTTGTTATTCTTATTTACTGGGAACAGCGGTCTAAACTTGTTTTTACCCTCCGAATCCCACTTATTATTTTGGAGAAATGTAATATAATTCTAGCCAACCGGTGATATAGTGGTTCTTTCACGTGACTTTGGTGCGGTGGCGGTGTGATTGTGGGGCGAATGGCTGTCTGTCCCTGTGTGTTCCTTATGAATTGAAGTTAAAGGTATAGTATGACCTTCGAATGAAGTCAGGTGGGGAAGGCTCCAACAATCGACAATTCTGACAAGGATAAGTTGTGTTGAAAATGAAAAATATAAAAATGTGAAAAGGGATTCAAAGAAATTCCATGGTTTGAGAGCATAAATAATGGCTAATGTTCAATTGTTTCTAACATCAAACTGTTCCTTACATTTCATTCTACCAAGATTTTATATTGCATAATAAAATGCGGCTTTCCCATATCCCGTAATTTGGAATTCAAGACATCCCGGATAGCCATCATCTCGGGAGACAGAGCATCATCCTGCTGACTTCATTCTAGTTAAACTTAATTTGGGGTTTTAATGGCCGAAATGGGGCACATTTAGGCAGCGTGACGAGCGTGAACCAACCTGGCAGCTTAGCGCGACCCATTATTGTTGTTTTCAAGTTTAGATAGAAAGGTAGATCGATGAGTTTAAAAGTCTAAATTTCATCATTTTGTGATTAATTGCGAATCAGCTATGGAAATGAATCACGATTGAAAAATGTAATCACTTGATGGCACTACGTTATACATTTATATTTAATGAGATTTTCAAAAATCGGGTGTACAAATACACCAGCCAAAATACAATCATGCTACTCACCAGGAGCGGGTCCGACGAGAACCAATTGCCGAGTGGTAATGAAGAATGTTTACGACTTTGTCCATAATTGTCAGAGGTGCGGTCTACACTCTCAAACCAATAACATGTAATCATCCACTTGTAACTCCCAGGTCAATCACAATTTAGAGATATAAACCTGTCCAGTTATAATAGTTGTAAATCAGTCACACCTGCTATTGTGTGGGAAAATTAAAATGGAAATCAACCCCACTCTTTTAACTTAATATATTGCATCAAAATGGTCCAGGGATTATGAAAAACATTACATTTTTTTAGGGCTATCATAAATGATTTTGATTGTACAATTTGTCTTATCATTTCTTTTTAAATACTCTTTGACAAGATCATATCAAATAGAGAAAGAGAAAAATTGTAGGTCAGAAAATTAAGCTATTTGAACAAAATTGGTTGTTACAAAAATGTCAAAGAAAATTAGTAATGAAAATTAGTAAATATCATTTTTTATTTCCTTCAGAATTTGAGTTAACAAATGTGGACAAGGGCTTCCGGTGCACCATCTATAACCTATTTAACATGCTTTTGGCAGTGAGACCTATTGGATTTCCTCCTTATATTAAAACTCTCAATTAATGGTTTATTGAAGAGTCAAATATTACTCATCATAATGGCATTCATCCCTAACTAACCTGTTAAAGAATTAGCTAATGCCAATATTTCTACTCCAATAGACAGTGCCACATTTGTAGGGTTTTTACATAAGCAGTCTCTTCAGAGTTATTGTTTCAATCATGTGACATTTAAATATTTGGGCAACTTTCAATTCACTGATAGAACCAATCAGCTCGTGTACTTGCATGTTTATTTTTTTTTCCATTAGATTACAAGCTAGAGTAATCATCCAGCTCGCAATTTCCCACTCCTGGCTATCACTCAAAGGGACATAACATACTCACTCATGGCCAAACTGTCAGAGAGACGATTCACTCTCTACCCCCACTGAATGAAATTTAATTATGAAAAGAAAAATGTTGAATAATCACAATTTACTGAATGAAAATAAAATGAGATGCTGATAAGCTTGGCTTTTTGCATTTGGAGCAATTTGTCACACATAATAGTATAATATTGATAAGGGAAGTAAGGCAAAAAGAGGTGAAAATAAGTGTTAGACTGAGAAATAGAAACATGACCAGCCTCGAATGGCTTCAAATTATAATGTTCATACAGTATATATACTGTATGTATTTAGATTTTAGAAGATTGCTAAGAAATTAATCATTTATATGAACATTTGCTTGATGGGACTCTGTTATGAATGTGGAAGTTGCAGCAGCCATTTGCCATTGCTTATCATGTAGTATGTGTCTTGCTGTATGTATCTATTCCACTATTTCAGCACCTTGGATAGCTACACGGGCAGACTCGAGCAACATGTGTTGTATACGTGTTGAGCACTTGCTATATTTTAAGGACTCCTCTCACAATTAGTTGCTGTCTTACTATTATTGGCTTGTGTAACTGCTATATGCGTCATACATTTCCTCTGAGTTTTCCTTCTTTAAATGGTTGCATTTCCAGTTTTTATCATTTTTGTATTTTTTCCTCGCCAACTTGGTCATGCTGTTTTGGTTGTAAATTGTTATGCCCGGAGATATGCTGATATATATGCTTTTTTGGGGGGGCAGTTGTGCCTGTTCTTTAGAGTACGCTTCTCAGTTGTGCTGGTTTTTTTTTGTACTTTGCCATTCTCGTGTTTTCTGGCGTGCTCTCTTTGTTTAATAAATATTATGCATATGATTTTCTCCTTTCGAGCCTTGTTTGGGATCCTCATTCAACAACATGCCGTTTCATAACACAGATTTAACGCTAACATCAACATCATATGCATCAAAAAAAGATTGCTTATTTATATCTATGTAAATGTGTTATTTTTTTGTGTGATTTATCCAAGATCAGTCAAAAAAAAAACTTAAATTCCCTCTGGTGGTAATTATTGTGATATGCAGTACGTGGGAGTAAGGCAGGCAACCTTGTCTTGACTTTAGCCTACTCAGGATACAAGACTGTGAGGAGACTTCATACGGTAAGTACAACCACACACTTGGTGGGTTTGGAGGAAATTGTTAATTGGGATGCTTTTAATTTCTTATGTAACATCCGTTAGAATTAAAAAAGAAAAGAAGTTACTTCTGATTAGAACAGCAACTCATAGCACCTCTGGTCTTCTTTATTGAAATCAAAACACAACACTTGTGAAGAAAATTAGAAAATACAAAGTTTCTATTAATGCTGGAATAAGCTACACTAATGAAGCTACCATTCAGATCATCTCCTCCTGACCTTTTCCTATATATTTTGAGTTGTAAAGGTACCACTGTATATACGTACTATATACAAGTGTGAACATACACATGGGAACATTACATTGTTTTCAGTCCAACCCAGAGCATACATGTATGTACACAAATGTGAGGAGCAGTGGAAGGGTTTGATGGATATGGTAAAGTTCAGTTACAGTTGTTGTAAATGTCTCATTATATGTTGATGAAAAACAGTAATCCACGATCCTTGAATACAACTAATAGCAGATTGTTTAGTTTTCATGATCCCAGCTGAAATGCTGCAGAGGTCAATGAAGAATCTCAACAGCAAATTTTAAGAATGCATTTGAACAGGTTTGTCCTCTTCTCTGTATATGTAGAATGTATCACTTTTGGACGGCCTTGAGGACAAGTAGCCCATCGGTCTCACAGTTCTGGGGTCGAGGGTTTGATCTCAGGTCAGTCCTCAGTGTGTGGAGTTTGCATGTTCTCCGTCGGCGTGTGTGTGTTATTTTTTTTCTCTAGGCACTCCGGTTTCTTCCCCCATTCCAAAAACATGCACGACAGACTGGCTGGACCCTCTAAATTGCCCCTAGGTATGAGTGTGAGCGTGAGTGGTTGTCCATCTCCTTGTGCCCTGCATTTGTCTGGCCACCAATTCAGGTTGTCCCCCATCTGGTGCCCAGAGTTGGCTAAGATAGGCGGTAGCAACCTTTGTGAGGATAACTGGTTTGGAAAATGAATTAAGGATTGTATAGTCATTTACATTTTTTAAATTTTTGACCATCTTATATATGGCAAAGATAGTGTTTCAGACCAGTTTTTGCAAACTAAACATTCACAAATTGAGGAGAACAACGTAAAGGCATGAAGAATTGGAATTACTTTTATAACCAAGTCGCACTATGACTCTCTGTGGGATGATTATATTGCAGGATATGATATAGATTATAACAAATATGTCTTAAAATAACATCCACGTCTTATCACGCTTTTTGTGTTGCTTGTGTGCAAGACCTTGTGTGCCACAACACCTTCAGCATCCTTCCTTGGCAACAAAGTAAAAGTGTAATTTTTGACAGTGAAATGTTCATAAAGTATTGTTACAAAGGACTGATTTGACACACTTTTCTTTGTGCAAACTAAACAACCAAATTCCCAAACACGCTCGGTGTGGGCTGCACTGGCACACAGCTGCACCTTTGTTGCGTTTAAGCAACAGTCAGAGTTCAGCAGAAAATAACAGCCACTGCAACACCTTCTGTTGACTACCGCAAATATTACTAAATTCTGGAACTTAGAATATCAGGATGCAATCTTTCGAGCTGTAGGTCAGTGGTTAAACACCCACTACAGACACATTTAAAATTTGCAAGTGCTATTCAAGAAACACTGGTTTGCTTTTGAGAAAAGAATTGTCCCTAAAAGAGTCTCAACACATTTTGGTGGGCCTCTTTCGCGCTAGCGGGTTTCTGCATGAAAACACAATCGTAATTCTAAATAATATGCACACAGAAAATATAGATTACAGCAGAGTGTGACTTGAAATCCCCCCTGAATGATTATAATGAGACGGCAACTGACTAATAAATTAAATACATATTCAAATAATATGATTAAAACATTGAATAAAATTTTGAATAAAAAACAAAAATACTTTTTTGGAGGGCGTGCAGGGATTTGGGTCAATTCCATTAAAGTTTGTTGTTCATCAATTAAAACATGGGTCTGATGAGAAATCTGCCTCACTTAAATTTTTCTAATTAAAATATACTTTTCTTTAGGTATAAATCAAAAACAATATGCAACATGGTAAACAGCTATAAATGTGTGACACAGCTCTCATACAAATTACAACATTTTTCTGGCAAGGCAGAAGCTATTTTGTATCCCCATGAGGTCTATTCAAAATCCAAAAGTCATTTTGCACACCCCTCATACATAAGACCACCTGAAGTGTTTCAGACAGAATTAGTCAAACTGAAGTTTTCAAAAGGAAAACTGGATTATAGAGGATGCATTTTAATCTCATTTGTCAACATGGAGATAAATTAGGAAGTACATTGCATGTAGAGGATATATCAATTAAATCTAAATGAAATCTATTTGAAAAAAATCTGTCAAATATACATTCTAAAATGGAATACATGTCTTTTTTGGTGAAATCTTTGTCATAAACACATCCAACGCACACGCAAATTCATCAACTTCTGTTGTGTCCAGTTTGTGTTGGAGTGTCGGTCCTCTTGACTAGATCATCTGCTTGATTTTGTTTATTGCTTTATTCCCAGTTGTGCTCTATCCTTCTGGTGGTCTTCTGACCTCAAGCCAGTGAAGACACCAATTAGTGAGTTTTGCATAAGAGTTTTGACTTCTTGCTGCTAATGAAGTCATAGTCAGTTATCTTTGTACATTCTTGATTTCATTATCCGCAATTTTTTCAGACAAACACTGAATCTACTCCACAAATCTACTCCAAATCAAGGCTCTAAGAATGTTTTCATTTTCTTTACCTTTTTAGTAATGTTTCATATTGTTTAATGAATACCCAGTTATGCATTTGTGGTTTGTCTCAAGGTAAGTTGGTTTTTTCCCACGTCCCAAAAACTTTTATTTAGGTCTGAGTGTGCATCTGGTTGTCTGTTTCCGTGTGCCTTGTTCTGGATCAACACCAACGCCTAACTCTGTACTTTCCAGTGCTGTGCAAATCATATTTCTTAGTTTGACCAAGTCAAACTAATGTTTAATGTGACTGCTATGGTGTGATACATTCTGTGAGATTTGATTACTCCAATTGGATCGGGGATCTATTGTTGATTTGACCGAGTCTTAAATGTTATTTGCAATGGTGATTGGAGAAACTTGGAGTAACTTGAGTACCACTAAGTTCTGACCCCTTTATTAGAATAAAACTTCTAATATGCAGCTGCCCTTCCAATATTGTCTGGTATTGAATGTAACTGCTGGGAGAAGATGGTCTCCAATGTGTGTGCAAACAAACTGTCTATTTGTTCTTCGGAGCACATCAAAGCTGCTGTAGCAGGAATTCGCCTTCCCCAACAATGCAATTATAGCTTTGGTGCTTCATCTAACCTTCTATTTACTATCCAAGGAGACCAATAAATTGGCCTCATATTTGTCACAATAAAAGAGCCATCATACTCACAGAGGTGGGTATGCGTAGATGAATGTTAATGCTGAGCATCTGTCCAATTAAAATGGTCGGGTGGATGTGCACTCAGGGTAAAGTCATAGCATCTTGGTGACACTGAGACCAATCAGGAGCATACATGAAAATTGTCTGTGAACCTTTTATTGTCAATTTCTGACACATGCTATATTCCTTTTGAGCTATGTTTCTCTCATTCAATTAAGGTTTCAGTTAGAACAAAAGAGGAGGCTGTGTTAATCCATGAAAATAAACAATAATAAATCATCTACATAATTTGAGCCTTTGCAATATTTGTCCCAAAGTTTCATTTGCCCCTGCACTCCATGTGACCTTTTGCGAGAATAAGTGGTAGGGGAGCTAACGATGAATGAATGAATATTCATTTTTATATTCCATGCTGATTCATCTGAACAATAGGATGGCCTGACCAGACACCACTAATAATTTGTAATGGTAGTCCGTTTTATTCAATCATTATTTTTTTTCAAACAATCTGTTTGGGTGGGTTTGTGTAGAGTTTGCAATTTCCTCTTAGACTGAAACAAAACTAAACCAGGTAGTCCACGGAGGATTATAGATTGGGGTGTTGACCTTACTATGATGTCATGTTGACAAGTGTGATGGCATTTTGAAATAGATAATGTGGAAAGGTTACACAGCTGCACTCCAAAAATTGTAAAAAGGAGTCTTGGAAAAATAGGCTTGCCTGTATCAAACTTTTATCCCAAAACTTGCAACAAAAAATTCTAATTTCTCTAGTACAGAAAAGTAAAAAAGTTTGGTAGAACTTCTCATTTTCATTCTACTATTTTTAGCAATAAAAATTGACCGGCTGGCAGTCATACTAATCGAATCCCCCCAATCAAATACTATTCCTAATTTTCAAAGAGGTGTGTTTTTGCTTTGTTTAGGGTGTAGTAGGACTTTCACCCAAAGACCACTTTGCCAGCAACCCTTTCGAGGATGTGCAGTACGGGAGATATATGAATAAATGGTTTTGTCATATTTTGCTACAGATGGCTTCCTCTTCCCAAGAAACATGAACATAAATAAAACTCAAGTATTCAGAGTATTTTTTCCTTCAAATTTCTCTGGTACTTTATCATGTTTCACATGTTAATAGTGTAGAGAGACTAGAGTGTATAACAATTCTCAAACATTTTTCCTTAAAAAATAGGAAAAATATACAAAGGATCATCACTCTTGAGTACATATAGGTTAAGGTCTAGACTTGCCCGTCATTGTGATTTATGAGAGGTTGAACATTTACACCTTGGCTTTCCCTTACTGTCTGACCAAGTCATTCATCAGGCTCCACATAATGAATGGACTTGTTCTTCGTGCAGGTGCTAACAAGACGGCAGGGTCCTGAGAGTTCAGTAATACGAGATTACAAGCGTTGGTCAACTCTAGGAAAAGGGAACATCTCATTGTTGTTTCCGAGCCAGGTCCCCAGGTTTTCTGCTTTAGAGAAAAAGTACCGAGGGAAGACAACATTTCTCCTTTCATTATAGTCTTCAAAATTTTAAGAACTACAGAAATTTTGAATAACTAATCTCAGAGCCTATCCTCATGAGGTATGCAGGGTGCCAGTTTTTATCCCAGATAAATACAGAAAGTAGCTGAGTTGGGTTACACCCTGAATTTCTCCCCAGCCAATAGAAAGGCACAATGAGACAAACAACCGTTGACGCACAAACTCATACCAACTGACAATTGGAAGGTCAATCAGCCCCCTAAAGTTGAATATTTGAAAGTTGAGCTTCTTGGCCAATGCAGCATTGTGAGACATGACACAATCCTTTGCATGCACTTTGCTACATTAGCAACATATAAAGTAAAACATGATTGGCATTTGTGTATTACATGTAGTTAAACCGTCTCCTGTATTCAAATATTTATCAGCATATGAACACACGCTGCTGAAATTTGCTGATTTTTAATGCAGGTCAACAAATGAATTGCCGCAAATGTGAAATGACAGACCTTGCCAAAAAGATGACCCACTGGAAGCTCACTGTCATTTGTTTTCCCCTGTGGATTAATTTGTCATGAACATTAGGGGTATCATCCTTCAAGTCAGCCAATGAAAGTCATGGGATTGGCAGATAAAGGGCATGGGGGATTTCTAGAGGGTAGATTCACAAGCCTTTGTATATATTAGAGTGTGACAAAACCTGAAGCCAGAATGTACTCGTGTGCTTCAAGGTAATGGATGCCTGTCTTCTTAATCATGTCCCCATACAATTCAAGGGTGTCAGGGGGGAAGTGTGAATAGTTAGGTTGGTGTAAATGGCAACCCTGTATCAGCCTGTGTATGTTTTCAAAATTACCCACTTACAGTAGAATTTATTAGTACAATGGTGTTGTGATATATATATATATATATATATATATATATATATATATATATATATATATATATATATATATATATATATATATATATATATATATATATATATATATATATATATATATATATATATATATATATATATATATATATATATATATATATATATATATATATATATATATATATATATATATATATATATATATATATATATATATATATATATATATTATTTTTTAAATTAATAAATCTATTTATTTATTTATTTTACACTCTGAATCGGGGGCCAGCCAATCGCAGGGTGCGAGGAGACGGACAAACATACACGCTCACACTCATACCTAGAGTTTATTTGAATTATAATAAACATCAAGTCCACCATTATTTAAAGTGTGTAGTATACATTTTTGAGACACTCCGAACATAGTACATTTGCGAAGTGTCTCTTATGTAGCATCAATTTTCTTGTTGTGCCCTCACCACTTGACAAATAGCAAATAGAAGCATGGTGTGAGAGACATTTTAAAAAAAAAAATACTCCAATTTACTCTGCGCTGAATTTACTGGCTCAGGCTAACAAGCTCTCTTGCCCAAAAGCTTGGAGTCTTGGAAAGCGTGCTCTGATGCCCGTCTTTCCGCAATCCACAACACAGACCACTGCCTCAAATAATAATGGACCAGCTAGGGCAAAGCATATAAATTCCATATGAGGTTTCATTTGTTGGAGTTGCCAACGTCCTAACTTGCTATATAATGTATAACCCCTATACTGTAGTTCTTAACCAACACCAAATATAAAGTGAATGAGGATAAACTTTAGGATTTTGCAATACAATTCTACTCCTACGACTTATGGAAACAGAATTTATCTGAAATTCTTTATGTGTATCTAGCTTAAATCATGCACAAATACGCCATATATCGTCAAAATCTGGCTGTTCACTCACTGAAAAGTATCTACAAGCATAGATTGATTTTGCACTTAGCTTTCCTGATTAATTATTTATTAGATTTTTGATGGACCCCAGACTGCTTCTCCTTTTGTAATATTAATAACTTTGCCAAAACGTGTTACAGGTTTATTTTCAATCATTGAGGTTGTCAAAATTCTCAAGCAAGATCGGACGGAAGCAAGGTTTTAAATCACCTATAGACTTTAAAATAATTAATAGAAATGTTAAATATGCCTTTCTTGGGGAACACCTAATGCCTATTTAAGCCAATGGTGCAAAAGTGCAAGAAAGCAGGTGCAAACATATGTATACTAATGCTTTATGCAAATGTCTCTCCTGAGAATTCATTCAAAGTTTAATAATAACAGCAAGGGTTATTTGGGGGTGAATGTATCACATGACTTGTGCTTTTGCATCTTACTGGTGAAATTTCACCATTGTTTTACATATGGGAAATAAAAGTAAAAATCATTCGTAAACAAAAGCAATAATTTTTCACAATCCTGAATCCCAGTCATGTTTCAGTATTTAGTTAACTGATGTTAGTGAGCGGTTTGCTTCCAAAGTTTGGCCACAAAGGTGAATAAAAATTATTTAACACTCTCAACTGATTTCTAATGCTTCAACCCAGATGGTGTAATACTATTGCTATCTCACCACCCTACATGGTAAATTTTATAAATGAGTATCGTCCATTGGGCATGTACTGTGCATATTGATCGTATGTTAACATTATAACTACCGACCCACACACACATTGTCATAACTAATAAAATTGGTATGTGAACAGCTGGCTTGTGATTTTTATAACATGACATTCTAAGCGCAGCTAACATTTTATATGATAGTTGTGCAATGATAAATATGATTGCACCAAATACAATAGGAGGCTACTTTATTCATTTTTAATTTGAATGAGTTTATATTAATAATTTTGCTTGGGATCTTTTATGATTTTAAGCGTTCATATCTTGTGTGTAATTATATGCAGTATAAGTAGCAGTGAAATAAATGATTACAAAAAAAACCGCACCCATTTTCTCAACTTTAACTTCAAAGTTTAAAACATTTTGCAGTCAATCTATCTATAAAAGGTTTAATGACGTGAGACAAGCACTTTTTAACGACAGGCAAATCCCTTACCTATGCTGGTAAAACATGTTAAAGCTATCTTTTCCTGGGTTTTGTATTAAGACTGTCTCAGCATTAAATCCCAGACACCTAATTCCAAGTCTTACCTTTGTAATATTGCTAATGAGCCTATAAGCTCTGAGATCCTTCTTTCTGCTGTGTTCCACGTTCCCTTTGATCCTAGTGATCCGTTTCCCAGCATCCTCACGGGGTCCGTGCGTAGTGATACTTCACTGCATAGTGCTAATGCTACAAATTTTTGTCCTTATTCTTTTTCTTGGGGTTCCCTTTCTTGACTTCGGTGCAGGCAGGTGCAGGCCCGATTCCCACTGGTGGTGGTATGATTGTGAGTGAAGATGGTCATCTGTCTCTATGTGTACCCTATGCTTGACTGGTGACCAGTCTATGGTGTAGTCTGACTTTCACCCAAAGTCAGCTATGACAGGCTTTGCGTTGTGGAAGTGATGAATGAATGAATATTATTTGTCTTTTTGCAAATCTCAAGTGGAAAAGACACTCATGGGATGGAATTATCATTCATTACACAGAGAACTCTACATTCATCCTGAAGAAAGGTAAATTTAGCCTATCAGATATGACTTCTCCTTTTGGCATTTTCTTATTTTAAATGTGTTACAGCTTGTCTTTCTATCATTATCAAGAATGTATACTGTTTATTTTAAAGTTTTTTTATATCATAATAAATACAATGCAAAATGTGAAAAAGAGCTAGACAACACTACACCACACTTTAATGACTTGAAAAAATGTCACTGGGACACACCAAGTTATGTGATGTGATATACTGATTCATTCATTTTCTCTGCCACTTACACCTACCAATTATGAGCTGGAAGATGAATGAATTGTTTATTTTTTGTTGTAGTATTTTAAAAATTGAAGCTGTGTTATATATTGCAGTGTTTCATCAAGTGTACCGCGCACATGTGTCACTTCTTAATCAAGTGGATTCTCTTTGGATTCCCCCAAAAATGTTGAAACAGGCAAATATTTTCAAAATATGTTGAAATTTTGATTCAAATTAGTTAAATATCAAAGTCAATGGTAAACTAGGCTTTTTTTTTGTGCTGACAGTTAGTGAGACAAACGGAGGGCAGTGGAAATATGTTTTGTTGGTAAAAATGTTTAGACTGCACCGAGTGTGCACTCGTACAGTGTGAGGTGATTCACTTTCCCCTTCCTCGCTCTTCCACCCTGCACTATCCCCCCATCGCTAACGAACTCTCTCTGCCAGGCCTTACCTCAGGCGGCCCTCTGTAATTATTCCCCAATGCCACAAGCGAGTGAGAGCGGTGTCTATTACACAATGTGTGCCTGGGTAAGAAAAACAACAACTACGGGGCTATTATTTGTCAATCAAACCCAGGGCCAATACAAAATGTAGTCTGCTATATCCCGAACTGTTCTTAACATCATTAAAAACTGTCAGGCCAAAGTGCATTTGTATTGATTTCTGGACTTACTGATTTATCTTTATCATCCTAACACATCCCCCGATCGCACTGCAGCAAAACCATTTCAAACATTTGAAACATTGGTACCCTACAAAGTGAGTGTTTGTGTGTGTGCAAGAAAGATAAGCCAAGATACGATTACACTTTATTCTACCCGTACATCCCAATTTGAAAATTTAATTGTATTTTTAAAACTCACCAATATTGGCTAATATTTCATTCATTTTCTGTGCTGCCTATCCTCACAAACGTTATGGGGGGTGCTGGAGCCTATCCCAGCTAACTATAGGCACCAGGCGGAGGACACCCTGAATTGGTGACCGGCCACTTGCAGGACACAAGCACAATTTAGAGTGTTTAACTAGCCTATGCTGCATATTTTTGGGACGTGGGCGGAAACCAGTGCCTAAAGAAAACCCACGCAAGGCCAGAGAGAACATGCAAACTGCCCACAGGAAGGTCCGGACCTGGGATAAAAGCCACCATCTCACAAGTGTGGGGCTGACAACCTAACCATTTGTTCACATGCAAATTAATCACACATTAGGGAATGTAGAAAAAAAAATAATATTTCAACTTTTTATTTCTCAACTGCAAACGTAACATGCACAAGGAGGGCAGAGTAGATGTAACACGCATGGCAGGTAAACCTTAATCCGAATGTCTTCAAGAGAGTGCGATGAAGCTGCTAGACTGGGTGTTTAGCTCAATTGTCAGTACGCTTACTGCCACGATGTCGGCGCAAACTCTCTTTGTCAGTGATGGATGGGGTAAATTTTCCTTTCCCTATCTCAGACTGTCTCACCTACACATTACACTTTTTTTGGTTGCTTTATGATGTGGGTTTTTTTTCTCCTGTTGAAATGTGTTCAAATGGGAATTTACCAACTTTTGTCCTACATCATATAAAAGTAAAAACTGGTAAAATGTAGAATTCTACCCTATGCCACAGAATCTTTTTACTGCAGCTTTAAATAACACAACATAATACAAAGACCATTCACTACATTATTGAAAAAAAACCACAGAAATATGTAATGCAAAAAAATATATATAATAATATTTTTCATCTTCATACAAACCAAACACAATGCATTTGTTTACTGGTGTATTCTCAATCCATAACAGACATTATCACATCAGAGAGATAGCTTGTGGGACACGGAACTAATTAGAGCGACCCACAAACTTGATCAGCCCAGACTTACAAACTCCAAAAAGACTACACATGTTTGAAGAAGCTTTGTAAACTATGCAACCCAACGCTTATTAGGGAAAAAAGAGGGCAGTATGTGTGTATGTGCATGTATGTGTGTAAGAGACCTGTTTCTTTATATTCATCATCATTTTTATATTTAATATCAAAACATGAAGAGCAAATTTTAAATTGTTTTATGGTCCAATGTCTATTGTGCGTAATTTTCCAGATTTCAGTTTTTCACTGTAATTGAATGAAACCTGATAGAAATTTATATGTATATTTCCTACCTCTTCCTCATGAAAGTAATCATTAAACTAAAAAAATATAACAATAAAAAAATAGAAAATATTCCCAAACTATGTGAAAACCTTTAGTACTTTTGTCATTGTGGACTCCATTCATTTCTTCCGCTGACTCAGGTATCTGACCATTGTGCCCAAAGGTGTGACTAAATCACAATGTTATTGCCAGAGACTTTTATGAAGGCTGGTGGACCAAACTATGAAATGAAACAGATCACAGAGGGGGTGTATCTAGCTGGAGGTTCACTTTGTGGTAAACATTTCTTTTAATTTATAGCAAGTAATATTGCCTTTGTCAGAATCTGTGGTTTGGATTTCCCACTTTAGTGATTACTTAAAAAATAACATTAAAAATAAAAGCTTTCAAGGGAGGCATCAGATATGATGCTGACTAAAGCAGATTTCTTCCCCCTTACCAGTCGTCTTTGAGAATAGTTGTAGGTTATATGAACAAAAAAGATGAACCAAATTCTCTTGTTATCCAATTTCAAATTTACTTTGAAAGACTCACTTGTTCCTCACTGCAGAAATAGTCATGCATTACAAGCCTATTTCCCTAAATAAGGTCTCTTCAGCTAATCAAAACCAACATGTTGTGAAAGATGACCCCAAAACGTTCATAACTTAATTAACTCATTCAGTCCAGTAATTTTTTCAGAGGGAATTTCTCTTCTTTATAGTGCCGCAAATAATTGTGTTTTATGGCTACATGATCCAAGAAAGTACAAAAAGAATGACTAGATTTGCATCTTTTGTCATTAAAATAAGTTTATTTCTACTCTTTTTAGTTGTTTAGCTTTGGCAGTTTTCATAAACATTGTGATGTTTTTGATACTGAGTGAGTTAATAGTCATCTTTCTGCAAAAGACTGGTCAACTATATTGACAGTACTATATACTGTATGTCAGTATCATGAGCAGTGGAAAGAATTTGCTTAACCCTGCTCCGGCTATGCAGAGTTAAAGAGGAATGAAACAACAAGCAAGTGAATAATTTAATTGTCTCATTGAAAATACTGCCATTTAAGACTGGCTAAGAAATTAAAATGTTCCCTGATAAATACATGTATTTGTTTTTTTGTGCTGTTTTGTTTATTCCCTTTTTATAGTCGGATGAGTTTTAAAATGTAGATATTAAATTTTGATTTGTATAGTTTCTTGGGCCAATAAAATGTGTTTGTTTTGAGTGGTTAGCAAAAAGGGAAGACTCGTTGTGTATGACAAACCTTTGTTGTTTGGACAACAACTCGGAGAGCAGCAAAACATTCATGTCAGGTCAAATGGCACACTTTTTCTAACAGTTATTTTTGTGCCATTGAAATCTTTTGAATTATTAAAAGCAAATAGGGGCAATATTCTATTCCTCATCCAAGATCCCTTTAAACTCACATGCCTCTTCTGCCAAGTAATGAATGGCTAAAAAAAATAAAAAAAAAAAAAATAAAAATATATATATATATATATATATATATATATATATATATATATATATATATATATATATATATATATATATATATATATATATATATATATATATATATATATATATATATATATATATATATATATACATACCTATATTGTAATTTCTATTTATTTTGTTAAATTTTGACATACATGGGCAGTACTAATATCATTCTTGAAAAATGATAATTTCTCTTTTAAATTCCCCATTTGGAACTCAACCGTGAACACTGCTCTTCATTGTTGTCAACCTCTATTACATTGATGAGGTGGTGGCAGAAGATGCTCTTTGATTTATTAGGTGCTTGAGGTTTTAGTGGCGCATGTCTGACTGCCATTGCCCAGAAGAACTACGTATAATTTCCAACTCATTATACCTCAGTAATCTAATTTTTTTTAAACATGTTTGTTGAACAACTTCATGCTTATATGTATATGATGAGCAAAGTGAAAATCTTGAGATTTTTGGTAATCTTTCAAGTGAAACTTTATAATTTAATAGCTCCATGAATACATTGCATCAAGGCTGAAAAGTACTGTCAAACTAAATTATCTATTTTCATCATTATATTTCTTGCATGTTTTCGATGGTGGCCTGGCGGATGAGTGGTTAGTGTGTCAGCCTCACAGCTCTGGTGTCCTGAGTTCAAATCCAGGTCAGTCCGTGGCTTTTCTTCGGGTATACTACGGTCTCCTCCCACATTGCTAAAGACATGCATGCTAGGCTTATTGGATACTCTCATTGCCCTTAGTTATGGTTGTGAGTATGATTGGTTGTCCGCCTCCTTGTGCCCTGCCATCGGTTGGCCTTGGTTACTTATTTGAACTGCAAATTCAAAGACAAATCATTCAAAGTGGAATATGCTGCAAGCTTTTAAACTCATACTGGCTGTTGAAGTACTTTTGTCTTTTCTTGTTCATAACCTCTGAGTTTGGAAGCAGTATTCAAAGTCAATTGTGTCTTTTTGGACAGAAAACTGACATTGTGGTGAGCTTTAAGTGCTGCTCTGCGTTTTCCGTTTTTCATGCAGAATAATTCCTCAGGGCCCTAGCACTAAAAGCCATTAGCGCTCCCAGCTTGGTCTAAAAATTGCATGAATTTATAAATCTTTCAAAGCAGTGGATTGAATATGTACTCTGATAAAGAACAAGATCTGGTTGAAACGTACGACCGTTGAGCAAATTTGCTCCTGTTCGGTCTCAGATGTTTATTAAAGCCATAGGGGAACATGCAAACTAAATTCCTGAAGTGTCTCATTCTAAAACACCATTGTAATCCGGACAGATCTTTATCTGAGAAAGAAATCTATCCATTGTATCTTCTGAAATATTGAGGGCAGATGTTCCTCTGCATTGGATATTTTCTTTTCTGTAGATGGAGAATTTTTACAAAGAAATAGAAGACATAGCAAAGTCGGAAAAATGGCTAGGATGAAAAATACAAGGTTAAATACTGACCATGGACAAACAAAAACGTTTTAAACCTTTAGTTCATGTATATAGTACTGTGCTGTACCACCTCATTTGTGAAGTATAGTAGTGGTGCTGCTATGGTCTGCATGGATGGATGCCAATTAAAGTAGTTACCTAGTATTCTTTAATGACATGACTATTGGAAAAATCAGTAGGATCAGTTTTGTAAAAAATTTGGTTCAACTATTTGCTTACATTTAGCAAAATGCTTCAGAGTCCATTTATCTGTTTTTTTTTCAGCACAAATAGAAAATTGCTTGAAGCACACCACTGAAGGTTTCTTTTTTATGTCAATGATGTCTATTATGCAATGCCAACTCACCCATTCTAAGTGCAAAGCTATGTTTATTAATATAGTTTCTCTAAAACTTGTTTATATGTTTTACAACCAAAAGTCAAATGGGGGAGTGTGAGCAAGCATGTCATATTATACCAAAAGAGGATGACAGGAGGAGGGGTGGGCAAATAGGGAGGTGGGAATCCAATCACCCAGCACAAGGACAAATTATCTGACCAAGGTGCTCAGAGTCTGTTGTTTTCAGCCACTAATTGATAAGAGCCTTCTATCTTTAGCAAGTAGCGGTATTGGGCTCAGGACATCAAAACCTTGGATGTGACTGAAAGACAAGCTGTGCCTGTTTCCCTCTGCATCCTAGGCCTATGTATTAGGTTAAAAGTCAGAATTTTACCTTGCCAGCTGGGTCAGTGCTCTACTTTCCAGTTTAGCAGACAATGACATTGTTTTAAGCAGTGGGTTCAGATATGCATGCCTTACTGTAGGGTGTGAAGTGTGCTTCGACTATATTTGGATTAATGAGAATATCATTTTATTCTTGGTAGCACTCTAAACACGTAATTGCATTTGTACTTCCAAAAATGCAAATACAAATAAAAGCACAAATTCCATCCCATTCCTGTTTCCAAATCCAAAGGTGACAACCTTGAGGTCATGATATTGATTCGCCAAAGATGCCCTGGAGCCCAGAAGTCAGTCAGGTTGTAAGATGACCTGAATTAGACTGTTAAATTGACATCAGAGAGCCATTAATGAGCAAATAGTAATCCACACTGATTACACCCTCAGTCCTTCTTAATTACTTCCTTCTTGACAGATATCTAAACAATGTTCAATATGTTTCTGTATTTTAAGTTCAGGGTTCAATTTTACTATCTAATTGTTGATCTGAAGGGCTTTTAATTTACCACATATGAACATAAAAAAGGGAAGGTTTTGGGTGATGGTTCAACACTAATCCGCACTGGGGTTTTGTACATGCTGTAATGCTGTTGAGTAAAGATTTACTGTTAGTGTGCGTGTAGCTAAGTGGTTGTGTCTCTATGTGCCTGGCTAATGAATAGTGATCAGTCTGAGGCTCACCACGCTGATAAATTGTGATCTTATCTCCTCTTCGATTTGGCAATGTAAAACAGATAGAAAAGCTATATATTGCTATATGTTGTTATTTAGAAATTAGCTAATTATACTTAGCTGGTGTCCAAATTTTAGAAGGAACACTGGTAGGTTGCTTTTTAGGAATACGAAGCCAAAATTATTCCCCGATAGCCCCTGCTTTTTGGCAAGTATGACAATGGAAATGACAATGACAATAAGCAATCCTGCTCATCTCATTGATCGGGTTACTATCGCTAAAATTAGACATTTATCAGACCAATTGACTCTCTAAGGTGATTTTATTTCAGTTTATTTTTCTTGGGAGTTGGCAACCCGAATTACACCAAAGACTGGTGACTTGGGTAATTGAATTAATTGGTTGAACTTAACTAACTTGTAAAAAGTGTAAGATGGAAATAATTTTATTTTATCTTGTGTTTTACACTTTAATACAACAACATTCTTTCTGCTGAGATGCAAAATGCCAATTGTTTAAATAGAAATAGAGACTAATATTTGTGGACACAAAAATAGATTGACAATGTTTCAAAATGCTTGCATTGAAATTAGACACATTTCCATGGCATGTGATACATCACAAAGTACAGGAGCAGTCCTCTTGCAAAGTAGATGTGCAAACATTCACAAGTTTTTGTGTACATTATATCTGAACAATGTCCTCCAAATTTTAGAATTATCTACACACAGGGCCATAGTTGCAATATAGGATAATGGTAAAATTTGGAATGATGAGGGTTGTCAACAGACATGTGATTGTTTAGGGACGGGACTGCTTCCACCTTGAATAGTAAGCCAGTAAGAGGAGCTTAATGCCCTTGACTCACCTTGCAGGTTCGATTGAGGTTTTATGAGGAGTATAAATCATCATGGTGCTCCCCCACCCCCACTTCAATGTTACTTCCCTTAATAGATTGACGGATTAAGAAGGGAAATTGGTATTACATACAGTATGCAGTAATTAAAAAGGCTTTCCAATTCAATACAGTTCAGTATAATGAAGTTGTTTTGGATGTCAAGTTTCAGTCAGAAGAAAAATAATATGTATATTTTCTATCTTGGAAATTTGTCATGCATAATTCCTATAGTTTATGGTAGAACTCATTTTAATGTTTATTTTTAAATGAATGAATGTTCTCCTCCATTTGGTTATAAAGAAAAGGTTTCATTGGCATCCTTTATTGGATTTGTCATATTGACACTCTGTTTTCCACACAAACCATTACAACAAACATCTGAACAATGTAAATAGCTAAGACCCAACCCACTCTACTCAACAAAACATGCAAGTGTTTTCCAGCAACTCTCACTCATATATTCATGTATTCATGTGTTTATCACAACTTGGTGGCTCGCACTGCCACTTTTTTTTCCCTGTATAATGAGTGAATGCACTTCCGCAGTGAAATGGAAATAATCAAGAATCCCATAAAAATGCAGATATATTTAATTTTAGTTGCTTTTTTTCTCCACCAGAGAGTAAGCAGAGAAATAGAACAAATTGCAGCCATAAACCCCAAGCTGTTTTTTTTTCTAGAATTGGCTACATTATGCTCCAGGCAAAAGTGACAATAAGTTTAATTAAGATCCTCATGTGAGCAAGAGAAATTGTCTTCTTTCAAGAAAATAGCACTAGAGAGGAAAGTTGGTGAATACCACTTACTTCCCGCTTTTATTTGTATACTCTTTTCACTTAATGTTTTCCTTGCCATTTTTCCAGTGTCCCAATGTTAAGCTTACATGTTGAAAACTGTGCTATTTATCAGTGTTGAATTGTATTGAGGTCTAATTGTCTTGAGTTTCCGGTTATTTCCAAATCTACTTTTCTTTGGTAAAATGATTGGAGCAGATACTTCTTTGTCCCCCCCAAGAAGAAAATCATGAATTTTGATTCGTTTATAACTTTATTCTGTATGAACTGAAAATGTGACCAAATCATCTGGGTCACAAGTGGTCCTCACTGTGTGGAGTTTGCATGTTCTCCCCGGGCTTACAATTCATTTTCTCCGGGTACTCCACTTTCCTCCCACATTGCAAAAACATGCAGTGTAGGCTTGTTGGACACTCTTAATTGCCCCTAGATATGAGTGAGTGTGAATGGGTGTCTGTCACGTTGTACCCTGCAATTGGCTGGCCACCAATTTAGGGTGTCGCTCACCAGGTGCCCGTAGTTAGCTGGGACAGCCTCCAGTTTCACCCACAACCCTTGTGAGGCTAAGCAGTTCAGAAAAAAATGAAAAACTATAATTATACATTCATCTTTCAATATGTATCCAAAAGAGTGTCGAGAGAGAGTCAGTGCAAATAGAATATTAAGCGTTCTAAAAAAAAAACTCTCTTTGGAAAACATTCTCGAACTTAGTTTGGAGCATTTGAGCAAGACAAACAATCCCTCTCAAAACAGCGTATAACTAACGATGTGGAAGGGCCTTGTACTAACTGACATGTTGTACTATTTTTTTCCCATCTTGCTACAGATGCTTCAACAGATAACAACCTGTGTGTGCTTCAGTGCTTCTGTATTTGCTGGGGGAAGCATAATTTATGAACATTTGGGGCTCACAGAGAGAATAATCTCTAGGCCTGTGTTGAGAACCAGATTTCATGCCAGGTACACAACACTATTCCATATACTAAATGACAGTTTTTTTAGTATATGCATACAAGATATGCATTGCACTGAATCTTACAATACCCACATGATCCACAAGACAACTATTCCATATACTAAATTACACAGTTTTAGTATATGCATACTACATATGCATGTTTGCACTGAATGTTACAATAGAGCCACTTGATCCACAATGTTATTCAACCCTCAATGACTGCAGTCGTATAGAGCCCTATTTTTGTCTAAATCTTTACCTATACGTCGATAAGTGAGTGGAAGGTTTTGTATATTTTGTAAAATTGGGGTAATTGGGGTAAGAAGTACATTGTATCCGTCATTGATATAATAGTTTGCTGGCTTCATTCTATATAATTTAAAACAGTTCCATTTTTTGTGCCGTTAAGCCTCCACCTAAAGAAAACAGAAACATATCACACCAGATTCAAAAACAGTGTGGTCTGCGGTACCGGTGCCCATAGTCTGTGCACTAGGTTTCTGGAAAATATTGCTGACCTTAAACGAAGAAAAACAAATTATTTACAATTGTACTTTATAGCTGCCCTCCATACAAATGTCTTAGCTTGAACACAAACCTGAGTCTGTTAAGTTCCTCACAGGTCTCTGAACATGCATAATTGTCTAAACCAGCAACGTGGGTTGCATGGCAAACTCTCAATTGTGCCTTGTGCTTGTTTAATTTGTACTCTGGTAATTACATGGATAGTTTTGTTGGTAAACATACTATAATTTGAAAAAATACATAAATAAACAGCAATTAATATAAGAGAGGACATGTTCAAATCATAATTGCGGTTGAAATAAATAGACATGGAATATTCATCTATTCACATGTTTTTAAGATATTAAGTTCAAAATGTTGGTATTTTCAGATCTCAGCAGTTGCTGAAATTTATAATCAGAGTATCATTATGTATTCAGAGTATATATCTTCGTAGGTAACTTGATGTGCTATATCAGTCAATCAATATGTGATGAGGTACAACATTTTTTCATATGTGATGTGGGGAGCATGGTAAGACCCAAATGCAAGGAAACAGGCGAAGACGGAGTTAGGGTGCATTAACAAAACTTAGGAAGCTTCTTTTAAAAGCAGATGAATTACAAGAAGAATATGTGAATCGAATATGTTGTCGATCCAAATTTATATCAAAAGTTGCAAATTAAATAATTGGCCTAGTGTTCATGTATAATATAGACATTGATTTGGACTGCTGAAAATGTATTAGGTTGCAAGCTGTGTGTGTGGAACAACCTACCCTGTCACCAATGATGAGTCTCAGCAACAAAGTGTGGCTACATCAAGATTTTTCCATCTTGATCTGTCCTTCATGTGTCAGCTCCTCCCTTTGGGTGATCAGGAAAGTCATTTGGAATGCAAAACCCACCTCTCCAACTAATTAATGTGTGGAAATGCAGTTTTAATTGAATGTGATATTGTTTGTTCATCTCTTCCGCCCCTTCCATCAACAACAATATAAATACAATTCCCAAATCTGGTTTAGCGGTGATGCCAGGCCAGTCTGATGGCTCCCACCATGCGCATAAATTCTCCACCTTATACACTTATACATCGGTTTCGACTGGGTACACACATGACTAGCTGACACTGGGCATATATTCGTACATAAAACTGTTGCTGCCAGTATTAACAATCAGATAGCTAAAAGTAGGCTGTCGACTCATGAATACTCACCGTTGATTTGAACATATATTGGCTCCCCCACTACACATTACTAACGTTGCTCACCCACTCACCTTACTTCATCCCACCTACTGTGCCTCCAGCACCCCTTTCCGACTCTTGTGAGGATAAGCAGTTCACAAAATGAACGAAATAATTAAATTTAAGTCTTATAAGAAACCAGAGATGGGATAGAAAAGCTATTAAAAATAAATAAATTGTCTAAATTCTTCAAGAAAATACAGTGATCACATATAGCCTGCCAAACCCCATGAAATCACTGTTCCATTCATGCCCCCACTGTTTGCTCTGTGATGCGTGGTTGCTACTAATTAACAGGCTTCAGAAACTGTAATATTATTATCTCAAAGGAGTAGTGCTTAATATTTGTTCGTGGAAAAAATTCTAAGTACACCCATCACTGGTAATTTTAATGTCAATATTTTAAAATTACACATTTTATTGATTTTCAAATGTATTTTAATGTTGAAGTGAAACGGAAAGTTGGGTCAGATACTTATCTTTAATTTTCACATTAATCATCTCATAAAATTTGCAAAACCTCATTAATTGACAAAACTAATTTGATTTTAAGTTCATCTCTAGTCAGTTATCACTCTGAACACCACAAACAAACAAAAAACAGAACGATAAGGGGAAACCCCACAAGATGCATTTAATGTTTGAAAAACTGGGTAGAAGAATAAATGACCTGTTGTTGTCTACTAAATGGGTTCAAATGTGTGTCACAGTTAACAATTACAAGGTCATTGCTACATTTAAATGTGTTAGGGGAAAAAAATAAAGATTGATTGAACAGATTCAACTCATTAGACTCATTTTTCAGTTGCCTGGGGTTAATTACCACACACCCACACCCACACACACACACACACACACTTACCTCATGCTGCTGTTCCACTTACACCATAATTGCAACAGCAAAATTAGGAATAATCTGGAGAGCCTAATAGGATGCTTTCTTCCGCCAACCAGGTAGACATACTCAACCCGCAGCAACATCCCCCATCAATATTTTCTAGCTAAGGTTCCTTGTAAGATTTAAACTCCCCCCCAACCTTCCCAGGGAAGCAGCTGTTTTTCTAGATTGATTTCACTTATTTAATGGTGGCTGTGCTAATGACCCCTTGCACATGGCTGATGGTGTCAAAGCAACATCTCAAGAACGAGGATTGGATGAAGGTGTCAGGAGATTGAGTGGGGGACGATATTCAGGGGGGCAGAATGAAATGAGACGAGAGCTCAAGTGAGGCACATTTAAAAGGGACGACAGCAGGCACACAGGCGGTCTTTGCCTTTCTCAGACAAACAAGGACACTGGATACAAAATGGTAAATTATTTTTTATTCCATGGTATAGAGACCAATCACACTCTCATTAGTGACTCTGAGTTAGTCAGAATGAGGATCAAATGGGAACTTGTTTTTTTTTTTTTAAACCTTGCAACCATTCATTGTCTAGTTATATGGAAATACTCTTTTACAATTATTTATTTTATGTGTTTGCATGTATGATTTTTGTTAATTGCGTTTTGAACCAATTGAAACGACTAGACGATATGCCGACTCCACAAAACAATCTCTTAGGTGGTCAATTTATAGAGGATTCCAAATTGCCACCATTGCTGACTATTAACGACTCATATCTCCATACTCCAATACATCTCCATACTTCAATACATGTCAGAAAATTAGATAGTGGTGGATGATAGTGTAGGTAGCTTTGCTGGTCCTAACTCTCATGATTGCAATGCAGTTTTGCTAGTGAGCCCATGCTAGTGGCAGTGAGGAATGAGGGCAACAGCCTATAAAAACATAGCACTTGAGTTCATTAGGAAATAAAAGTCATAGTATGGTCTCTTACAAAGTATGCATGTATCATTTTGAATGTTCAAATAAAGAATTTCAAAATGAAATATGACTGCAATTGATAAATCGGAACTGACAGGAAACTACGAGTCTTAAATAATCTAAATGGCCTTTAGACACAAAATAAAGAAAAACAAAACCAAGAGGTTCCAAAGTTTGATGTATATAAATAAATATAATATTTATTCATTTTCTATGAAAATATTTAATAATTGCTCCCTTGTTTACAACCTAATTTAAGACGCAAAAAAATACCCTAGCCCTGACATCACAGTCATTTGAACTTGACATATCTCTTTAAGACTAATTAGTGAGAAAAACATTGTCAAGGTACCATATGGTTGGAATGACAAAGCAGCTTGCTGAAGTCTGGTGCCACAAATTATACTTAAAAAATGTAAATTCAGAAAAGATGGTCTGCTTCTTGTAAGGTGCAACCTATGCAAATGAGGTCAACCATTATCATTTTGACACATTTGTTTCACGTTAAACAGAGCGGTGTGTGTGTAGGGGGGGTAATGAGGTTTAGTTTGGAAAAGTCTTCTTCATTTATTCCCAGCATAGTTTCCATTGAACATGCCAGCAAGAGGAATGGCAATTGGCATGCTCAATAATCTGGATCTTCAGGGTGTAATGCAATTTCTTAGAACTATGGTTTAGATGAGAGGGTACATCACAGGGTCAGCAATATCTCAGAGGGTTATGCTAATGCTGGAAAAACCAACATTAGTATTGTCCTCAATCAGATGAGACAACTCCTCATGTGGTGCTGCTTTATAAAACCATCCTCGCTCTTTCACTTACAAGCTATTTGTAACAAAACTTAGTGAAGTATGACAAAAAAGTGATAGAGTTTGAGTAAAGCAGACAGCAATTTTCTGACTTTTAATAACTGTATTGATTGCAGTCGATTGTTGTCAGGTAATGTTTGTTTCAGCAGAAACCTCATTAGTTCAACTGTTTGTGCAGCATTGTTTGGTACAAAGACCAGGACCCATGCATCGATGACATAAGTTTTCACGTTAAAAACAGAAAGTCAGCACAGCTGAAACCAAGTGAAATCAGTACTGCCACACGCCCCAACGTGTCACAAATGCTGTTGAGTGGCATTATTCATCATTCCTAGGATGCATCCTACAAAGAGTTTTTGGTATTGCTGGAGGCAATCCTGCCAACTTCGGTAAAAAGACAGACAATGCCCTAAGCAGGTCACCAGTCAGCTGTAGGGCATGCTGAATGGCCAACTTTGCTTTTTTTAGTTACTTACTAAGCAAGAAAACTTGGCATTAAATACCTGAAAAAGAAAGGCCTCAATCATCATTTTTGTCATTTTCAATGTACCCACTTGACTGGAGCAGGACTCACCTCAACTCAGCCCAACACTGTCTCCCACAGATGATGATGTAATTCATCATAAAATGTAGCGCATTGTTCAGCCTTTTTTTACATGTCATGCATTGTCAAGTGATTTACTAAATTAGAAGTATTGCCTCATTTGCTTTCAATTTGGTTTTTTTCCATGTTGTTGAATCAATCTCCTTGGCTGTGAAATGTAGCCAAACTCTGGAGTGCTATCAGATGCATGCTGTTGGGAGGTAGCCAATTAGAGGGAAATCACGGGAATTTCTAAATAAAATATAAGATGCGACAAGAAGATGTTTGAATTTTTTAAATTTTGCTTTCCTTCATTTAAAATGTTCGGAAGCTAAATGTTTCAAACATAGACACACCCCGTAAGTGGAGGAATCACTATAAACAATACATTAAAACATTATAAGAAACAGCTTTAGTATAATGACATTTTAAAAACTGTGTTACTGTAGAACACAAGCTCAAGTTCAGGTATATCACTTTAACTCACATTCTATCATCAGGCTCTTGTGTGGATTGACAACAAGAAACCAATGTTTGCTTGGTGTGTAAAAAATAACTTTAGGTGTACTTGTATGCGCACACATGCATGCTGAGACACACAAGACTTTTAAACATAGTTTTTTTTTTTTTTACAGGGAAACCAAAATGATCATCTTAAAGGTACTCAGGGACCTGACATTGAAAAACATGATTCTTGGAGAAGTACCACAGTCCATTTATGTGATGAATTCTGTTTGTTTTTCATTACAAACCAAAAATACTGACATTATTATTATTACAGTTTATGTTAACAACACTGAATAGTGGTATAGCGGATATATTCCAGTTATGTATGATTTAAGTATTATTTTGCAACTAGTGCGTTATGACTGTTCTGTTTTCTGGGTTCTTGGTAGATTGCTTCATTTACTGCAAAACAATATGTTTTAGCTGAAGATGTGTGTTGATTCATGGCCTACATTCAGTACAGCCATCTGTTACCATCAAAACCAGGTGAATAAAGGGACAAAGATTAATTATGAGAATTGTATTGCTTGCCTTGTTAATATATACATTTTTATGAAGGATTTGTGGACTGAGAGTGGTTTTGGGGAGATTAATGCAAAAAAACTATATCTTCTTCAAAAACCAAGATACTCTAAGAAGTCTGCTGGTCGATGATAAACTTGTCAAGTGGAGGAAAAGACTTAGAATGGAAGGTATTTCAATGGTGGACTTCTATCTGATATAGTACTATCAAGAAAGAGTGGTTATGACTCTCCTATGTTATGATAGTTTAGATTAAAAAATACTGTATCTGTGGAGTCAAAAAAAACTTGTGTCGAGAACTTCTGTGTTGAAAAACAATTCAGGTCAAAGCACCTTTATTCAATAATGTCTTAAACTATTGCACCTTTATATACAATAGCAGTGTGGCTCTATTAATGTGACAGTGTGGTATATTCGATCTTTAAATTTCCTTCTAATCATTGCCTTCCATTCATATTTTGGAGAGAGTAAAAAATGCATGAAGGCTATAAAACAGTTTATTACCGCAGATCCATGCAATAGAACTAACTCATCCTGTGACCTGTAACATTCTTCTTTTTTTCTTTTCTTTTTTTGATTCTATCCATCCATCCATATGCACACGTAAAGCTCTTTGTTGATACATGAATACTAAAATATTAATCTGTTGAGAATATTAATCTTGTGAAAATGAGCAGAAAGGCTTTAAATAGCTAAGAAAGAAAGAACATTATGTCTCCAATGATAAAAAAAAAGCCAGCAAAGACTAATTGAGGTATTTAAAATCCTCAATTAAAGACAATTTATTTTCCAAGTCAGCACTGACTGCCTGGATTCAAATATAGTTCAGTGAAAAATTCAATCAAATGGTACTTTACAGTTAAACACCAAATTTAATGCAACACTGAAATATTAAAGAGAGAAGAAAAGTGTCAGTTAAACATTCATCTCAGTGACCAAATATGGTTACACAATCAAGTTAAACTGCACTTGATAAATGGAACAGAGCTGCTCATGTGGGGCGGTTATACACTCTTTCTGCAGGCCCTGGAGGTTTAACATTAAAACTATTAATGTCGCTTTGTTACAACCATGTATAACTAATTATCTTTTTTAAATTAATGTTTGTGCAATTAACCAACTACGACCCCAAAGTTGTCCTCTTGAAAAATACTAACAAATATCTGTAATGTGAGCCATTTATAGATTAGGATTTAGCTCCCTTTAAAATTGCAATCTTGAAAACCGAGTGCTAGAAATGTCCAACAAATTTATGAGGATTACACTGCTCTCAGCGGCCCAGTGAATGAGTTGTTTGCCTGTCTGCCTTGTGCTTATCAAAAATCATCACTGAAGCCAAGTAAAAAAAAAAATGCAACCGTGTCATCATTTATCATTTAAATGTCTTTTTTTTCCCTTAGATTTGCTGCTTCAATTAATATGTGGAAATATACGTTATTTATTGCACGAGTTTGGTTAATGAGAGGAGGACGTTTTGTTTAGCGGATGAACAGGAATTAGGACTTCAAAATGGATTCCCTTTCTTGACAGCAGAAGGAAACATGTAATGATGAGGACACTCAAGGAGAATGTGGAGGGTATCTTGAGTACTCCCTGTTGCATATCAACTTTCGAACCGGGGGATGACTGCGATTCGACCTTTGAGTGGTAACAAATATGCTCATGAGGGATTGCTAATAGGTCAACAAGGTGACCTAAAGAGACAATAGTTTAGGTCTTGAACAGGGTCGAAAGAAGTACTGCGATTATAATAGCACTGCTTTCAGGGATGAGCCCATTAGTAAACACGAACCAAAAAGGGCACATACACTCAAGCTCAATATTATAATAGTGTAATTAAAAAATAATCATTTCAGTTGCACTAGCCCCAGGCCTAATTTTGATAGTTTTCATTTGTTTATAAAGCTGAATTGCTATTTTTTTTACATTAATTAAACCGTTTCGCTCAATGATAATTTTACTTATATTAGTTTTGTTATTACTTTTACATACTTGAGGTTATTTGTATGTACTTTCTATAATTAACATTAAAAAAAGTTTCCAGTCGCCCTTTATATTGTGTTTATACCGTGTTATAGCTTTGTTTGAAATATTCCTGCACAGGGAGGGTAGTTGGTGGTGACGGTTTGGACTCCAACACATGATTAAAAATTATAATTGATCGCAATGGGGAATGTTTGAAAATCTGGCCAACACTATGGCCAAACCATCATAAACATAATTGTGGCTGACCTTCAAGGCACCTCTTCTGTTATTTTCATTTTTAGAAAAAAACAGTGGTCCCCCTTGAAGAATTTATGTCACAGAGGCTTCCAATTCACTTGCAATTCTTTGCAGATGCACAAGTCCAACTGACATTTCTTATTGAGCCGGTACAAATGGCATTTCCCCAGACAACTTGTTAACTTTTAAAGGTTGATGGATTCAATACACATCTGCCTCAAATAAGCAGTGGATCACTGTGAAAAACAAAGCTGCAAGATTAGCCGCTGTCAGTTCAAGGATAAGATGTGCAATTTTGAGTGGCAAAATGTGAACACCATTTATCTGTTGACATGGAACATATTGATCTGGGCATTTGTTGGAACAAAGATCCTAATTTAAGAATCCCTGCTGCAGCAGCTGTCCCGTAACTGAAATTCCATGTGAAATGTTTGATTTCTACCTATCACTCCGTCTGTCTGTCCTTCCATCCATTTATAGGAATCATGTCTTTTTTCGGACCTATCTTCTCTACTCCCCAAAAAATTAAAAATCATTAAAAATACCGACAGGAAGTATGTCAACAAGAAAAAAAATACTCACTGAATATTTTATTTTCTCTCGCCCTATTCTCTATAAACCCAACAAATGGTTGTGTGTAAGAATCCCAGTAGATCAGCAATTTTTGATAAGGCCAGACAAACATAGTTTGCAAACCTACAGCCATGCCATATTGTAAGTCATTTAAATCACCTTTCTTTTCACATTCTGATGCTGTCTTTAGATAGAAAAAGACCGTCTTGATTGTGTTTACATGCCCAAATGCATTGAGTTTCTTCAATTTGATTGGCTGATTAGTCCTTAACGAGGAGGTGGACATGGTTTTCTAACTAATTGGGCTGCTCGTTCCACCAAAATCAAGCAAAAAAGCAAACTGAATAATTTGAGTTTGCCTTATTTTTCATTCTTTTATGAACAATCTAATTTAAAAACAGTAGCATGGTATGATTCATTACAAAAATCAATTAACATTGATTTCTTGAGTACTTTTCATAACTTTACTGCTCAATTGGCTTTGCACCAGAGAGGATTGGGCAGTTAACTGTTCCACTAGCCAGAGAACTAATGAGCACTCTTTCAGGAAAATCACAAAAATCAAGACACTGTACAGTATGTATTAGCAGAGTGTGAACACAGTGTGAGATGAAAGTTAACTCTGTGCCTGCTCTCCCACACAGCTTAGTATCAGCACTGTAACAAAGGTGGTGAGGCTTTTCAGTTCAAGGGAATTCATGAAAGGCAGAACAGAGGTTTAATACTTGACGCCAGAGACTCACTTCTCCTGTCCTGTTCTGTTCAAAACTGTCACTGATTTCCAAGTGTTCTATACACCAAACTCAATACTGGTGCTAATTTTAGCAGAACATACTTTTATTTATTTATTTATTTATTTAAATGTGTGCTACACAGCTGAAAAAAATATCACTGGGGGGTTAAGTGTAAAACGCAAAGGTTGATAAATGTCACGTCTTCTTTTATAGTTTGGATTCATTGATTTTTGGAGCATTCTTGTGGAACACAATATGTTACAAAATCAACAAAAATTGCAGATAGTCCAGAAATTGGCTGGAGGAGCAGGAGTAAATTGCTCTCGGGAATTTGTGCTGATTAGAATTTAGTGCTGATGATATGAGTTTTATATATTCAGAGTGACATTTTGTTATAGCTTGAGTGATTAAAGTTAGTGAAGTCCTCACTTCTTGAACAGTCTTTGAATAGACAAAGAGGAAGGAAGCTGCTGTCCTTACTATTTATGTGCATATATGCCATGACAGCCTCTTGATGGTGGATCTACTCATGGGGTTTTCTGACAAGTAAAGCTGCCATATGATATATGCCAAGAGTAATGAAAATAGCTTTTTTTCTCAAAGATAACATGTAAGAGAAAGTCTCACTCTCTGGCAGTATATCAGGAGTGTGACAATGATGTATTCCAGGTTTGGGGAGTTTAATTGTTTGGAGTGTAACAATAGAAATTAATATATGACTATATTTGTTTATCCATCCTATAGATTAGAGGGCCTCAGTATTGCAACCATCATTGGCTCATGTTTTATAGTACCATATTTAAAAAGCTGCAAGCCGGCTCTTTAAGTAAAGATAAAAAAATAAATAATTAAACACATTTTATGTTTTTTGGGGGGTTCGGATTGATGATTTGGAAACAATCACATTTAGTGTTGGCGCTACCATAGGAATAATGCTAGTATTTCCCCCAATGTAAATGAATTAAATTTAAGCCTGTCTGTTGTTAGTATACATTATTAAATCAATATTAAAAGCACGAGAATAAATGTCTTAACTTTCCAAATTGGTCAGTGTTTGCGAAAGGGAAGGAATAAAGCACACTCAATTGTCGTTTAGGCTGATGAACAGATCGGGTGAGTGTGCTTTTAATTTCTTGCTTCATAATTGACAGGGGCATATGAGAGGCAATTAGTTATTTTGAAATTGATCAAAATAAATTGGTTATAATGAAAATGCATGCCACATTCATTTTACTTAAGCACTAAAGCATCATAAAATAAAATTGTTACAGAAAAAAAACGGACCTTGAGACTGTAGGAACTATTGCCTCTGGCTATAGTCCTTTATTTGATTTTTTTTTTCATCTTAGCGCTAGCAAGGAATTAAATTTTTACATTAAAAAAGTGATGCACCAAAATGAAATTTCTTGTTGGAAAAACGAAATAGAGAATATTTGCTGCATCATTTGATCAAAAGTTAAACTCTGGACTTTGTGCTAAGGAAAGCTGTGGTTCTTGAATGTAAAACTAGGTCCAAATCTGCGTTGTCCATTATTTGCAAAATCACACGCAGAGTCATGCTTGCTGAATGAAATGAAAGAAGGACGCAAAAGTAGACCCAAAGTACATTTCATACACAATTAGAGATTAGGTGCACACGAGATCTAAAATCAGACAGAAGTACAACATCGGCAGCCAAAATGGACTGAGACAAAACGCAGAAGGTAGACATGGAATGTGTGAGTGGTGTCTATGAGCAAAGTGTCAATGTGTTTTAATGGATTGGGACATCACTTGGTGCAATGCTTTGATGGAAATTCCTTTAAAGGGTGCTCCCTTTTATTGAGACATTTTCTGACGATTTTAAGGCTCAGTAATTGTACAATGTTTGGTACGGGACATATTTCTACCATGACGAACTAATCTGTAAAATATTGTCCCTTTTGGCAAAACATTTCACTTTAGTATTAGTCTCCCTCAGGGCAACAAGTAAGAAGTAGGTCATTCTTTTTCGGAGTACCCTTTTTCCACTGACATACCATGCATATTTGATGTACATTAAGCCCCACATGGGTAGGGGGAACTATCAACTACTCTGAGGACATTGTAAAAGGTGATGTAAACACAGAATTTGACAGCAGTCATCAAAACACTACAAACATGTGTTTTTATACCCTGAGAAAACCCACACAGGCCTGAAAGAACATGCAAACTCCACACAGGTGGACTGACCTCGATTTGAACCCAGGACCCCAGAGCTGTGAGGCCGACACCCTCACCAATCAAGCCGTCGGGCCCCCAATTAAGATTACTTCAATAGTATTTTTAGCTGCATAGTTTTGGCATCCCCAAATTGCTTGACATTAGTTCACATTTCATGCACACATACCACCAATGGTGCCAAGGAAGGCACTGACAACCCACTGGCAAAAAGGCTGTCATAGGCCAAAAGTTGAATGTCTTTGACAGATTACTTCTCTCCACTATAGTCCCATCTGTCAGTCCATCCATTTATTTATCCATCATTTACATTGTTGTTGTAATCCTACTTCAGGGCCGTTTTGGCAATGCTCATCCAAGAGGTACAAGGGTGAGTTGAGGGCACTAGCCCTATGGGAATTTTGAACTCACACATGAAATATCAAAAATTGTAGCTGAACTTATAGGTTAAAAACAGACTGTTGAACTTTTAGTTTTGACCTGCATTGATTTAAGTCATGCATCTTTGTGCAAAAGGTTAGTAATATGTTCTGAAAGCTGTCTGAAACAAATTTGAATGTTACATTTATTGGCATCTTTCAATGTAAAACACACATTATGGTTAAATACATGTAAAAAAAAAAAGTATTTCAATTTATACTGTAAACCAGTGGTCTAAAAACGAAACAGAAATAGACAAACTTAATGGAAGTAGACTTCAGGACTACAAGTAGAATGTGAGAGTGCTAGTTCTAATGTTGCCTTGTGTTACATTGTAAAACTTGTAATTGTAAAAACTCATAGGTTAGTAGTAATGCTGCCTAAGGTATACAATATAACAAAGACTTGCAGTTTGACCTTCTCAAATGGTGGAGGACAGTCAAAGATTTATGTCACAAATTAGAGCTTCTGTTGGGAGCCTGACAGAAGGATAATCCTTTGGTTTAAACTTGGCAAATATTGATCCAGCTATCCTGCGTTGCGGGCTAGTAGACCCGAAATGGGGTGAAATAGATAATTCCTTTAGAGTAAAAAAAAAGACAAATGAGGAAGAGCAAAATATATCATGATCATCAAACCAGATAACACTGAGAGAAAGAATATATATATCTATTCTTACGCATCCTGTTATCTCATTTATATCAAGAATGCAGTGTTCCTCATTCAGTTAAGCAGTGTTTGGCAGTTTTTTCATTCAGAGTTTAAATTATGTTTTTCTCATCCATTAAAACATGGAATGCTCGTTGTCTATTGGCATTAACCAAGTGTATTTCCTATTCTATTGTAATGTTTACCCATAACACATAACTATCAATATAGTAAACCAATTCATTTTATTGTTAATAATCCATGTGGATGTTTCATATTTCTGACCTTGGATCTGAGCTTTTAAGTTTTAATGTGGAAAATATGTTTACTGCGTCGCATGTTTATGTGTCTGTTCATTACTTAGCCAGTGGAAGGCAATAACAAAGTAACTTGACACAGGTAGCTCTTTAAATGCTGATTAGTGTGATGTAAAATAAACAGACTTACATAAAAATGCAAAAAGAAATGGTTTAGAAGTATGTATGTGTTGTCATTCACCTTAAAAAATAAGTACAACATTTTTTGCTTTTTACAAATGCTTTGGTATCTGGCAGTGGTTCGATGTTATATGTTAATTATTGAATTGCACACTTGTTTTTCTTGTATACTGCACTTGCATTAACTCATTATGGGACATTCAAGCTTATGCTTGTAAATCAGCTCAAATAGCATATTAATAATTCAGTTCTCCAGTAGTCTTTGCATTTCTTATGTGATACATTATATAATTATGATAACAAATGAGTGGAGATGAACACGAAAACCCTATTGTTAGAATCTACTAAAATCTAAACTTTGTGTGTACCTTTGGGTGAACTAGTTCTATCTCAAACTTAATGCAGTGGGTTGTTGGAGGCCAAATAGCTAAGAATTGTTTGACTAAAGTCGAAATGCCTTTATATTACCTATGCCTGTTCAGTGAATAACCCAGGTTAATTGGACTGGAATATGATAAGGGATTTTAATAAAGTTACTAGTATATCGTTGATAAAAAAATATGATAAAGCTACTTTCATGAATATGTTAAAAGATAGTGTTTTGTGTTTGATTACATTGATACAAGTCATTATTTCCACCCACCAGTGAAAAGACGGTCTCGGCATCACTGTTTAAAAGTTCTATCCGAGTGTTTTCATTGCATTTTTTTATGTGTAGTTGGGGTTTTGGGACGGATCTGTGTTTGTTTCCCTTGTGTTTGCTTTTGTGTAATTATTGTATGAGTTTCGGCCTATTATATCCCTCATGGATTCCCTTCCCTAGTGTGATGAGGTGCGTGTATTTTATAACCAACCCTGTCTGTCTATTTGAACCCTGTGTATTTGTCAGTACTTGTCGGATTGGCTACTTTGTTTGCGTCATAGAAAGTTGCCATAGCATCTTTCAAGATCCTTGCATCCCCATGTCTTCCACTTTTTCTGATTTGTCACCTAGAATCTTGTCTTGTTGGTCTACAAGACAATTTGGTGTACAAGACACCCCTGCCAAACTAAAGGAAATACAGTGCCTAATAGGTGGAAAATTCTAAGTTCAGACATATGTTACGCTCGATAACAGCACATTCAAATGATGCTTTACAAATTACATTATGATTGACAAATGAGCCCAGAGGATTAGCATGATTTCAACAAACAAGCAGTGCCCATTTGGTGCAACTCTGTCACTATGATAAACTATTGCAAACCTAGAGAAGATTATCAGAAGGCAGCTATTCCAAACCTTTTATGCATTAATATCTATAAACAGGGAGAGAAAGAGGCTGTCTAGGCATAAAAATACAAGAAGTCAGACCCAGTATAATCCCAAATGCTTGGCCCATGGCAGTGAAACATCACTGGTTGTTGTATACTTAATTTTCTTCTAAGATTATTTGCTCTGCTTTGAGTGCCAAACAAACATTGAAATGCTCAAACAGATTATGTCACGGCGAGGGTAAATAAATATATTGGGGGAATCTTGGCAGGAAATTACACCCTTTGGGTTTAAGATGGAGAATATACTGGCATTACTTTTTTCTCCCTCAGTTTGTTTTGGACATCAAATTAACAGCTTTAAAATGAGAGTCAGTGCTTACACGATTAAGAAAGAATGCACAGTGAGCTATTTCTATATATTTGAGTAAGTTATTTGCATACATCATGATTTTGTCAAAATTAAAAATAGTATTTATATAGTACTTAAAGTTGTTTGTACAGTATGTTTTGCTGCAGCTTCAAAAATGTAACTTTTAAAAGGGCTTTCAAATAGTGTCAGAAGCATATTATCAGGGAATCAAATCTTAACATTTTATCAGTGTCCTTGTAACAAAGTCATCCATTTGCAAATGACATGATTAACCTATCTGTAATTATATTCTAAATAGTACTGTGAATGCAGGTAAAAAACTACATAAAACAACGGCAACATAATCACCAAAAGACACAGTCAGTCAATATACTGTCTTGGCTATTTAACGATGTCACAATATATTTGTATAGTATATTTTTACCACCCATGAAGACCACATTTTTACTTCTTATCATTCCTTTTTGTGTTGTGCTAAAAAATAATTAGTGGGTCAAATTACTCAATCCAACCCATCATCTAAATTTGCCACAAGTAAATGGAACAGATTGCAATTGAGAGTCTTAGGGATCTGTAAACAAGTATCACAATAACAAAGTGGCCGTGGTTTAATACATATTTCCCCAAAGTTTGTTCTTCCTTGGTGCATCCTCTCCCCCTTAGTTTCATTGGTAGTATTGGCACAGTTCTCATTTGCAGAGATAATATCATGGCAGTTGGCATAGTATTATAATTTAAAAAAACAAAGGGAGTAAAATGGTCTTCTGAAATTTAATGAACATAACATTTCACAAACAAGCAAACACATTTGTATACAGTGACACATTTATTTCATGGCTGATAAGCCTTTTGGGGACTTTTTAAAATTTTCATTTTTATAAATCCAATCTATTTCAAAGGGACCTTTTCAATTGTTTGTTTTTGACAGTATTACTTTTTGAGTCACTGTTAACTGTTTATGTTCATCATTATGCTGTGAATCCAAAATGTAGTCTTTATTTCCAAGTCTATCTTTCATACATTTTCTTTTTTGCTCATCCTCACAAGGATGGGGTCCCTCATACAAGCCATCTTTACTTATTAGACAGGGGACACTCTAAATTGTCTACCTGCCAATCACACAGATGGACAATTAAGAGTGCTCAAGCAGCCTACCATTCTTGTTTTTGGGATATGGTGGAACTGGGAGGAAATGCACACATGGCCAGAGAGAACATTCAAACTCAACATATAAGGGTCAGACACAACAAGGATTTGAAACTTTGACCACAAAAATGTGAGGTGGATGTGTTAACTACTCACCTCTGTGCCACCTCCAAGTCAAGTTTTGTAGAAATTTGCAATTAGATTAGATATAAATATGAATGCAACCTTTTATCTGAAAAAAAAAAAATAGCCACACTAGACTATATAAACCACAAGGTTCAAAGCAAAGTGGAAAGTAAGATTTGATTACGGTATTTGGTAAAAAAAAGTGTGCTAATGATATGTTTTGCAAGTTTCCATTTGAATTGTATTCTCAATAATAGATGTAGCATGTACACTCAGACAATGAAAACTACTGCATTATTTCCTTAAGTGAAAGCAATTGCCAAAAGAAAATGTAATCCTTGCTTAGTGGATTCTTTTTTTGTGGTTATTCTAACATACAAAACACAGACTATATATAGAGTAATAAAATACTTCTTGCTGGGTTATCCTATTGGTATTAATGATCTAATTCAAAACACGTGATGATGAGCAAATGTTTATGTGTATAATACAATGTACACATCTATGAGTTGTTGTTTTTTTCAAGACAAAATAAACCACATATTTTATAGACCGACATTCATCTTTTCATCAGCTAAAGAATGTTGACAATACTAATACCCGCATCACTCCATTTGTTCAGTTTGACTCATTATTTCCGGCTTGCTTCACATCATTTTTACAATTCACAAATGAATGCATGAGCGGTGGCTTCTACGCTCGTTTTTCTGATTTATCCACCAGATCTCTTCACACTGTCAAGATGTTAGATTTTTGCTTTGACTACACATTACCCTTTTTAAGCACGTTTGAATGAGTCTGTGTCCTTGTTTTATCTTCATTTTTTTGTGCAGTGGACAACATTTCTCTACGCACTTGTGCGTGGGGAACATGTTGAAGGTGTTTCTGGCCATGAATGAATACAGCAGAATATTAAAAGGTTAGTATCATCAATTATGGTTAAGGGAGGGACAGTGCATGGGAGGATGGAGTGTGAAATTTTGTTTTAAGGGAAAATACAGTACAGCAGGCAACGCTGTGGATTTAGGTCACCTCAGATTAAGATGAATGGTTTCCTCAGAAAGCCAAATAAGTTTCTCACTCCTGGCCAGAATGTCATTAGAACCAATGACATAGACACTCCCCCGCATGCACACACATATTTGGTTTCAAATGAACATTACCACACATCTTTTGCGATCATCTCAGTGAGTTTAATCTGTAAAATTTGTCAAGTAGTTGAAAACACAACGCTTACATTTCCTTATATTTATCTCTTGCTGCAAAGGTTAGTGAGACGTCTTAACGGTTTGGTGCCTCACTTGAAGGAATTAGAGTCAGATGATTTCCATATTTAACCCATGCTCCATTTCCAGCATAATCAGCATTTTACTGTACCGATTAACAAGTAATCACTTAATCATGTATTACTAATAAGCCTCTTAGTTTACTGTCATATGTACGATGATGTATGAATCTTAGGGGAAATGTTAGGAAATATTCCAAGCTCTTTGAGACTATGCTGTATAGTTAGAAAACTGACCCTCTGGAAACAAAGGACTTTCAAGCAAGCCCTCTGAGGCCCATTAAAAGCATGCAAACATGGATCACTCTCAATGGAATTTTTGCTGGAGCACAGTGGATGAAGGTCAGCGGATCAAAAGCTTTTGGCTGACATTTCTTGGTGCCTGATGAGCCCTCTTGGGTTTCATTGATTAGCCAATGAGAGACTGGGAGAACGACATTGAACAGATAAAAACAAAGTGACTTGTCCTGCTTGAGATAAAGAAAACTTAGTTTCCCTTCAGTTTACCCAAGAGAAATGCTTTGACTTGGGTTCTCTTCAGCAACAAGACACTTAATCTGGGTTTGAGCACTGTCAAAGATCTGCATATTTCTAAAAGAGGTGATAAATCCTGAAGGCTTAATGCATATCGCTGATGTCTTCAAAGTATCTGCATTCGACATTTGAGGTCTGCATTATGATGCATTATATTTAGTGCACCCATTGCATTTTTGAAAATTACACTTGTTTGGTTGCTATGTAGAGACTTGTGGATCCTTTTCGCATAAGTATGAGGCCCTTGGGCATTTCTGAGATACATAATGAGGATGAGACACATCGCATGTGACTGAATGATGTCCTCAGTGTTCCTTGTCCCCTGAGAATGTGGTTTGCATGCTTCTGAAGTTTCCTTCAATGGTGGAAAGCCTAGATGTTTGTCACTTGGACAGTCAACAACTTCGTATTACATATACCTACGGTCTTCGGGTCCTCCAAACGACACATTTTTAATCTTTTCCCCAACAGACGTAGATTGAAAAAATGGCGCATTTTGTAAGTGTTTTTTTTCTTTCTAGTCACTCATATCAACATAATCAAACTGATAATTATACTATTTTTAAATTAAACTTCATCAATTCATTTAATTTCCATTGCAATTATTCTCAAAAGGGTGGGGTCCTCACACTTCACGTGTAAAAGTCATAAAAGTAATGCTTAGATTTGGCATTGGTGTAAGGACATTTATTATACCCTTTAACTTTACATAAAACTTGTTTCTTGAATACGCTTGTGGAGAATTATATATACATACTTAATTCGGAATGAGTCAGAAATGGCCTTCAAAAAGTTCACCTATTTTACTTATTCATCCAACCCCTTTTCCTGTCTACATGCAATATTGGAGTCAAGGAAATGAGGTGTAATTACAGTAGTATAGTTGGAAACATCCTCTTATCGTGGAATTGTTATGACACACCTGTAAGGACCTGGTTGACCAGTCATCTGAGTACTTCTAATTACCTGGGATTGTTGTCTAAAAAACTGACTGCTTTATTTGCTGCTCAGTGAAGCTCTGCTAGTTACAGATCCAATTATGTAGATTGAAGTAATTTAAGCACTGTACTTCATTCTATTAAAAAAAAAAACAATTCCACGCACGCTCGTGGGGTGGCATTTCTATCAACTTGATCCTGATGATGATAAAAGGACTTTTTTATTTGCTAATGTAAACCAGTATAGCAAGAATAAGAAGGAAGGACACTACACTACACACTGGCTCACACAGTGGACACAATTATTTCAAAGTGACGCTCTTTTAGATGTTGAGACACATGCTGTATCTTTGTGGTCTATACCAAGTGTTAAACACTTGATGCCAGTGGCCAAGGGAAATAAGTGGCATCATTACAGAATTAAGAAGTGAGTGTCAAACCCCAAGTGAGCTCGAATCATGCACCAGTCTCTACCAATGATTATCTGACTCTGAAGGTTTCCTCAATGATATGTATTATTATTATCTTCCTGGTCACTATCATTATTTCTCTCTTGTCTTACTTTTCCACTGTCTCACTATCTTGTGCTGTCGTCCAACAATCCATCTTAGAGTGCCAGTGAACTGTGGCTCACTAACCCAAAAATACCTTCCCCTAGACAATGGTGCAAGAATATATTTTATATTTATTTACCTGTTATATTTGGGTCTACTCTTCCGGATACTCTTCTCATATTTTCTTGAGCTATAGTGTGTCATACTCATCATTCTGTTCCAGAATGTATGTATGTATGTATGTTTGTGTGCGTATATCTTATATGATCTATGGGGTGGGGGGGTTTCCGGAACCTGTCCCAGCTGACTTCATGCATGAGGCAGGGGACACCCTGATTTGGTAGCAAGACAATCGCAGGGCACGAGAAGACAGACAACCAATCACGCTCACACTAATACCTAGAGGCAATTTAGAGTGTCCAACTAATAGCCTACGTACATATCTTTGGAATATGGGAGGAAACCGGAGTACCCAGCGCAAACCCACGCAAGCCAGGGGAGGGAGCTTTTATTAAACATTAATTTTCCTTCAGCTGCTTCTGCAGTACATTGTTTGTGATCAAATTTATTTACTCTGGCAAGGGCATCCATCTTCTTAGAGACCTATATTGGTCTTTTGGCAGATTAGCCAAATTTAGCAGTAGAGCATGAGCAATTACGTGCATCATTCTTTAAAATAAATGTCTAGCATGGTGTCTATCTCTTGTAATGGTCATGTACATATTTTGTGACTCTATATATTTTTTGAAATCCTGATGAAATTACTTGCATCTCTCGCAGAATACAATAATCATTGTTTAAATAGATTAAACCGGATAGAGGATGGATGATGGATGGATATATAATGAAAGGATGGATGGATTGATAGAGGTATGCATGAATGGATGTTTGTCTTCAAAGGATTTGTTAATGAGACAAGGTAATCAATGACAGAAAACATTACTTTGATGGGAGCCTTTGAGAAAACAATGTGTCGTGACGACCTTTGTCTAAAAAACACAGAGCAAAGAATCCAAACAAGAAAAGTGACCTTCAGCAGGATCCAGCTAGCATACAATTGACCCATTAATTCGCTCCCTACACATATGTTGATTTAGCCCACCTTGGAGAGGAGACAGGAATAAACAGATTGGGAGCGTTGCATCTAATTATGTCAACTAATGCCCTCCTTTCCTGTAAGTGTGACCATACGACTTAAAGGTCCTGTAGACTCAAATAAATAAATTGTTAGATTATATGAAGGGGAATATTTTTGTTAACAACCTTGGCAAATTTAAATGAATAAAAATGAGTACATTTAATAAAGCTATAAAAATATTATCCATAGTCCAGGTTTTGGTGGACTTTGTTGTTAATAAATTATCACTGAAGGCTACTTGCAGTGTGTGTCTGACTCCTCATTGACTGAATCCTTCTGCTCTGGTAGTTGTGACTACCTGGTATGTTACGTAGTAACAAATAGATCTGTGGCTCTTAATGTTTTTTTTTCATCTTCTAGGAATCAAAAAGATCTTTTGGGTGAAATTTATTTTGTATCAAGAGCTCCACTGCAACAGTTTAAAATTCACATTTTTCATATAGAATATTGCCTAAAACCAAACCCATCCAGTTTTGAAGAAGATACACAAACGACTGTCTAATACAAACATTGGAAGGCCCTTATTATTTCATGAATGTTTTTAACATCTTTTACAATTTGTGTGTTCCGCACACATGCACCATGATATGGGTATAGATGCATGTCCATAGTCAATCTTACATCTCTGCTTGTGTAATGACATGTCACAAAGTAATTTATATTCGTCAATGATGAGAAGCCATTACAGTGCTGTGCTTGTCATGCTTTTTGCCTCACACTCATGCAAGTTTAATAAGAGGCTTACTGCAACTTGATAGACTCCACACTGTTTTTCAGCAATTATTTTATACAGAACAAATGATATGTATAATCAAGAGAACTTGACATAAAACTATTAGTTTCAAATCCAGTATATACACTAAAGTAAAACATGAGCTTTGAGGTTGACAGTCTGAGCTCTGACCTTCCAGTTTGGAGTTTGCATCTTCTCCCGTTTCTTCAGTGGGTTTTCTCTGGATCGTGGCATTTTCCTCAAATATGTGCACGCTGAATTATAAATCATATCTCATCTAATTTTATGAACCGCTTTATCCTCATTAGGGTCATGGGGGTGCTGGAGCCTATCCCTACGGTTTGTGTTAGGGCATTTTAAGGCACTATACATCTGTTTATTTTGGTAATATTCATTCTTTTGGCAATTTGATTTCATGCTGTGTCCACTGGGATTTGTGTTGTGGCAATTGGGGTTTGGGTTGCAACAGTTGTCTTTTAACAATAATGTAATGGAACAATAATGTAATTTGCTAATCCGAAAATAATCCATCATATTGAAATGTCCAAATGCAAGATTTCTTACGAGTCAGTTATAATTTTATTCATCTAATTGATTATATCATGAATACAATGTATATGCACCATATCTGAAGCCTTATGATGTCTCGTAAATTAAGATAATATAAATTGGATAGAATATTATATTCAGTGCTTAGGAGATATGTTCTGTTAGCTGTGTGTTCAGCAAGATAGTTTTGACTTTATAATGTCAGCTTAGTATTGACTGGACAAATCCCGTGTGGTATGAACGTTGCTTAGGGCTACGATGGGGGTCAAAAAATGGTACAGTATTGCATAGACTAGGCATGCATAGTTTTCAGTGATTACTGTCAAAGCTTCAAACATTTTCCCTATCGTGCCAAGGAAAAATAAATGCAAAAGGTTAGATAGTGATCCGTTTTTTTTATAAAAACCATGTCCAGACTTCAGTGATGAAATTTATTCATTCATTCATCTTCTATACTGTGCATCCTCAACAAAAGGGTTGTGGGGGTTGCTGGAGCCTAAAACAGTTGGCTTCAGACGAAAGGCACACTACACCCTAGACTGGTTGCCAGTCAGCCGTAGGGCTCACAGAGAGACAAACGACCATACTGGTATGTCTGGGGTGCGGCGTCGGGCATGGAACGTAGCGTAGACCCAAATGCACGCACGCAGTCGAGAACTTGGAAGGAGTGCTTCACCAAAACATTAATTATTTCTGGTCAGGAATCTTCAGAAAATAACAATGACTTAGTTATCAAATCACTCGGCTTTTAAATTTACAAACAAGGTCTGATTACCAAGCACCCGCAGCTGGTTATGAGAGGAAGGGAAACCCAGAGGGACACAAGAGGTGAAAAGCAAACAAATCAACCAAAACTCCAACTAACCCCAACACATCTGCACATAGATAATCTGACATAAATGATTATGCATTAGCATAACCTCACAATAGCATGATTATGTATATATCAGGGTTTGGACTCGACTGAATGATTATATTACAATGATTACTGAATGGTTTACTAACCCAATTCAAACAAAGTTCGGATATTTAACAGAATCCTTTTTTTATTGTATACAATACAGACCGTTGATCTTTGACAAATTACTCACTTTTTCTGGATCACACTTCTACATTAGCTTTATTCTCTCTTCCTTCCCGCTGGTTAGTTTGTATCCATTCCTCACATTGTCCCCCTGGTAGGAGTATAATAATGCAGAGACACAGAATGGTGACAATTGCATGCACATTTTTAAATGTATAATGTTTCAATTCAAAAGTAACAAACCCGACCTTTTGATATGAGCGTAGTATCTGGAAAAAATATCCTTTTAACTATTTTATTTATACTGCAATTGTAGCAAATAAACCCCATGCAGCTTGATGTGTGTATGACTGGGATGTACAGGATCCATTTATTTGCAATTTGAGATCTAATGCATGGTTGACTGCACATTAACATTGGCGTTGAACAGCTACAAGCAAATGACAGAATGTTCTGCACTACTGCTTGCAGGATTATCTGTAAAGCTGTCACTGTATTAATTCAGTGGTTTGGTCTGTAATTCCACTTGCATTGTAAAGCCAATCTCTGTCTGAGTTGAAGAGAATAGAAAAGAAAAGAACTTTTAAGAATGTTTTAAGTAACAACTGAAAAAAATGAATATTGTCACTGAGTAAACTCAACTCATCTCAAGTCACTACTATTTTTGTAAACAAGCATGCATGTGCTACAAAACACTAATGGCTATAAACTGCGATGGTTATTGCAGGATAAAGCAGGATTTGAATTTTGAGGTTGTTTTTATTCCCTAGTCCAGGGGTCTCCATACTATTCCAGAAAGGGCCAGAGTGGCTGCAGGTTTTTTTCCAACCTAGTATAAGAGGAAACCTTTCCACCAATCTGTTATCTTAGATGTGCAATCAATGGATTGCAGTCAGGTGCTTTTTGTTTTAGCAGAAACCTCATTAGGTAAACTGTTTGTGTCAGAACAAAAACCTGCACCCACAGCGGCCCTCGAGAACTTGTTTGCAGAACCTTGCCCTAGTCCAATAATTCATCAATCAATACATTCCTTGTGTGAACATACATTCAGTTTCCATACTGCTTGTCGTCACAAGAGTCACGATTGAAGCCTTTCCCAACCCACTAGAGGCATCAGAGGAGGGGCACCCAATCAGAGGGCACAAGAAGACGGACAGCCATTCACAGTCACACTCATACCTAGGGGCAATTTGGAGTATTTAACCAGCCTACCCTGTATGCTTTTGGGATATAAAAGGAAAAGTGGAGTGCCTGGAGAAAAACTACACAATGGAGAACATGCAATATCCACGTAGAAAGCTTCAGACCGAGAATGAAACCCTAGATCTCAGACCTGCAAGGCTGGCGCGCTAAGCACTCGCTCACAGGGCTGCCTTTGTGTGAACAGATACTTAAAGATATATCTGGTCTGTAGTCATTTAACTGACTGGCAATTTGGCAGATGAGAATTTTATAAACAAGATAAAATGACAACTGGTAGCTTCTTCACCTGCAGACAATTCTATCATGTTCCTCAAATAGTGCTCACTCAACTCAGATCTGATTGCTTCTTTTTGAGAGTCTAATTTCCTTTTCCCCACGTTTTGCAGCTTTGTCTCATTGCTATCTGGGTTACAATTTTCTGTGGTTTGAAAGTGTCTCTCTCAGTCAATTATGAAACAGTAAATTGTTGGAATTGAGATCTTCATGTCAAAAATAGAATAGGAAATTGACATAATGGCCATGTCAAATGTCCACTGATCATCCATAATTGTCAATGATACAATGTCCCATCTTTAGTGTGTATGAGTAGTTGGTGCAGTGGTAGAGTGGTTAGTATATTGGTCACACAGTTGAAATCAAAAGTTCAATATTTATCTGTGGAGTTTGCATTTTTTTTGGGTCATCTGTAGTTACTATATTTAATGGATATAGTCACCAAGGAAGGATTGTCTAACCTCTACAAACAAATAAACCTCTTCCTGCCTAGCTCCTCTGTCAATACCTTCATTTCCGCCATCGAACTTTTTGGTGCGAAGGGCTATCACACAGAGAGCAAGGACCTTGAACTTGCAATTAGAAAGGAGATGAACCCTGTGAACACTGTGTTCCAATTGCCCAGTAAAGTGAACAGCACAGGTCATGAGGGCATTTTAAGTGAGGTTTCAAACTGCAAATAAGAGGGTACTGGACAGCGGAAAGAATACCACCAGCCACTAGGAGACAGTGTCCTCCTTCATTGGTACAAATGCTAAGAGGGAGGACTTCGAGTCCTGTTTTCCTGAGTTTCTTTGTGATCATTGTGGTCCACACACGTTTCTTTGAGTTGTTCCCTTTTTTTACCAACCATCTTACATTCTTGTTCTTATCTTATTGAATGGGCATGGGTAAGTATATGATGATGACCCATCTGGGATCCAACCCCCTACCCCAAAACCGTGTCTGCCGGGCTGCCCACATGTCAAACAATGTTTTTAGTAAATTTATTTTTGCTGCAGAAGTGATTAGAACACATGTCCTTGAACAATTATTATGTTCTTAATCCTCTCTAATTGTGACATAATATGTTATTCTTAAGCAAGCACAGAGTCTATTAGTTTACCAGGTGTCATATCTTGTTTTTTTTTTTTTGGGTGTCTGAGTGAGCATGTTGGGTGGCGCTTATTACCCATCAGCGCCTTTTTGAGAAGCTGCTTCAGAGTCCAAGGCTGTGTTCACACTACTCCGTGCTCTCTACTCCCCGCTTCATATGCCCTTCTCAGGAACGCCCTAAAGTGACGAAATCTCTTAGTTTGGAACACCTTGCACGTTTCTAGCTTTTGTTGATTTTTTTCACTAAAGGAAAACTATTTTATGTGACAAATTAAAGCTGCATTTGGAGAATGTTCACCACTATTTTCTATTTTTTATTTTTATACCAATGCATTTATTGTAATATGACAAAATGCAATGTTAATTTCAGAGTAAGTCCTCAAATGTTTTTAAACCATATACCGTATAAATTAGGGGTGAACTGCATTTTTCTTATTTTCTTTCCCTTTTGAATTACCGAGGAAGGTGATGAATTGAAATTCATTATAGGAATCTCTGTGTCAAGCCTCCTACACCTGACCTCATTAGCAAACTCACTACCATTTTATTCCAGTGAAATAAAATTGGCATGCTCTGATGCGGCCCATGACATAAATGAGTTTGGCATCTCAGTTTCTGAATGAGATTACATTGTTATTATTTTATGTTATTATTTTGTTTACAATAGTATACCATTCCAATATGATTTTGTATCTGAACTTATGCATGCCCTAATTCATTATTTTTAACCTTGCATATAAGAAATCACAGTTCTAATACTTCACATTTTAATCAAAGGATGTAATAGTGTTTTTTTCAGGCACAGATAGCAGCAGCACATACTGTATCTACAACTGGCATTAAGATGACAGGAAAGTGTATTTTTCATTAATTGTACTGGTTCATAAAAGAAAAGAAAACACCGAACTGGTAACATTCAGTTAAGTATGTTCCCTCTTTTAATCTTATTTTTCCTCAATTGACGGTCTTAAAAACACTTTAGTTTTCAATTATTTACTTTAGTTTGATGACCTGTATATTAAAAGGGAGAAATGAGGCCATTTTCTGGATTTCAGAAGGACAGTAATACTTGCACCATTCTGTAATTTGTCCCCTAACATCTCTGGCAAGGTTGCATCCATGTGGTCAGGTGTGGGGGGGGCTTGACCTGCCAATGTTGAGCTTCCTTGCACACTAAGGTGTCTGGCACTCAGGTCAGAGATAATGGCTGCAACCAGATGGCACCTATCGCCAAGGGACAAAGGGTGGGTGGTAGTTGCTGTTTAACTTTGGAGGCTGCATATTCTAGCATCATTTAATGCTTGATTACATGCATCATTTAACACAATTATGTCTGAATAAAAAAATGATGCAAAACACAGACTAGGCCCTCTGAATATTCAAACTTTGACCTCTCCTGCTGATTCCACCCAAAAGGAAAGTAAAACCATTTTTTTTTACAAAGTATGCAAAAGTCATGTTGGTAGACGAAATCTATATAGAAAGATCCACCAATCCATCAATGATTAACCACATTTTTATTTTAGCTTCATTAGCTTCATTCGGCTCTTCACAGACCCATGTACACAATAATTAAAATACCTAACAAAATTCAAAAAGACTACACTACTTTTATCACAAATGAGGCTGAAATAATGTGTAAGGCCATTCTCATCCCAAAGAGGATCCTGTCTGTGTCCATCAGTTAATAATTACTGAGCTAAAGTATTGACATATAGTTTTTCAGGCTGCTGAAAGAAGGTCCATTTTAATGATAATCAAAGAGAGGGTACCTGTGACCACTGCTTCAAAGCCCAGCCTCTACTTAGCTCCCTTCAGAGTACCTTCAGGTGTATTTCACAGACCTTCAAACACTCTCTAGACCATGATCCTGCTTTATTACTTTTCATGAATTCTTTAAGTATGCTATAATACAATATAATTTATATTATATATAATATAATCATAATGATGTTTACCCATATCATTTTTCCCACTAAAGGGCAGAGAGGCAAATTTATTAGGATCACTTTGCTGAGGGGTGTTTTCTGCATTATTTAGTACTTTTTTTCCCCTGAAATGTTGCAAAATATTATATATATTTATTGCTGAACTTCTGAACTTGCAAATAACTAAAGGATTGCCCCACCCGTTACCGGGTTAATGCTATTTTTTTAGTATTTTTCCCTGTATTTTTGGGGGTTAGAATGTATGTATGTACATAATGTAACAATGTGTTTGGAAGCTCTTCGAGCTCTCCATGCTTCGACGTGGATTACTTCCACATTGGCCCTAAAATTTCAATTGATATGACAGCTTCATTTTTCCTATTGCTATAAAATATATCTGTCAGCTTCTCTCATCTTGGCGAGATCTTGCTTGTAACAGTAAATTTAGTAAGTTATTGGTGTGTTAATCTCGCCATTCCACATATTTCACGCATTTCGTTCATAGCTACAATACAGTAACTGGAGGAAGGGTCTTTAAGGTTGGAGCAATTTTCTCAACAGCCTCCTGGTAACCCTCACATCAAGCATCTCCAAACACATTTTAAAAAAGATTAAAAATAATGGTGTGGCTAATAATTGCAGAGTCCTAATTAGAACTTTTTTTTCCTGGTTTGCAGACTTTTTTGTCGATTTTGAGCAGAGCAAAATTTTAGCTATTTTTCCACTGGTCTCAAAATGGCAATCAGGACAGTAAAGTATACTATTGCATATCAGAGAAATATGAATATAATTGAATTGAATGTTTTTATTGTCATTTTACAAGTATAATGGGATTTAAAGCTTCACCACGTAGTGCACAAATAACAATATCAAACAAACAGACAGACAAACAATCAATAAATAATACCAACAAAAAATAAATACCCAATAAACAAGTAGTCAAGCAAAGCAGTAAACCTTCGGACAGGTGTGCAATGAATAAGAAGGTCACTCACTGATTAAATTGAAGACTGCACTGTTTCCCTCTATTAATTTTCTTTAACAGTCCTAATGCTGATTAACATGTAGAAAAACATTTTTATGAAAATGTTGAACCACAACGGTTCCAAATGTTTGCTCAAATGAAGTGGACTAATTTTGCTTGAAAATATGTGCACGTTATCTAGTAACATAAAGCACATGGCACAAAGTATACCAGCTTTGCACAAGAAACGCCATTGAGCGATTTAAATAAGGCTGCAACCACGTTTTTTGATTGGATTATGTGAAATAAAAATTGAATTCTAAATCCATTTGCCTGAGAATCTGTGAAGGTTGTCCAGGGACAGATACATCATTATGAATGTTAATTGTTAATAATTATCCTTCTCCTAAGGGTAACCCATATTTCAAGACATATTTAGAGGTGGAGGAAGCAAAAGGAGGACATAGAGAATTATATGAGAGACTAAGTGAAAGAAAGAAGCATGTACATGTTCATGCTTTTCAACTTTCTGAAACTCAGTGCTGTATGCATCATTTTAGAAATGGAGTGGGGTGAGCATAAGATCCAGCTTAAAGTCAGACCATCTGCTTTTGAACATTTGTATCAGCTCAAAGGATTTCTTTTAATACCACATTAAATGAAAGTGTCAGGATTTGCTTTCCTTTTCATTCTAGCTAGTAGTGATGTGTGGAAATGTCAAGAAAATGTTTCTCTCATCAGTGCCTTTGTTAAAATTATATCAGAATAGTTTGTCAGACAACATTTAACACTAACACATTGCTAAGATGCAGTACTTAAAAATAGCTACTCTGTGTCATTTTGAAGCTGATGGCTTACTATTGCATATAAATTTATGTACTTGTTATGTGAAAAAAAGTGTTCAACCAGCCTACAATTCATATATTTTTGGGATGTAGTAGGAAACTGGAGTACCGGGAGAAAATCCCACACTAGCCCAGGAAGAACATTCAAATGCCATTCAGAAAGCTCGGGACCAACAGGGCTTTGAACCCTCAATCTCTTGTTCACCGGGCTACCTTCTTACATTATATTTGTTGTTTTTCAGTCATTGATTTTATTTCATATTTCACTATATTTCATCAGATTTTTTTTAAGCCTTTACCTCCTCTGTACTTCCAAGTGGTCTTTCAACAATTCTTCAAATGTTGAGGATAATATATTTTCTTTAAAGCATTAGTTGCTTTGGAATATTGCTAGATATAGAAATAGTAAACCCAAAAAACAAAAACAAAAAAATATCCCAGTAACTACATTACATGACAGTATTATTTCATATCCATTTTTAATAATTTGGTAGATTTATTTTTGAATTTAATAAAAAATAAAAAATACACTGCATATTTTGAAACTCCTGAGCCCCAGATATGACATGGCAAAAAATAGCTAGTTGATATGCTCAAATAGTATGTAGTAGTACATACACGTTACATGCCCAACGAGCTACTACTTTGTGTGAACAAACAAGTTCAATGTATGAACGAGATCATGTGTTTACCCTCGTGTCTCATATGGCATACTTGCTGTACTGATTTTGTGCACCAGAAATACATATTTTGTGCACACTATCAAATACTAAATAACAAACATTAACTAAAAACTCATTCACACAAAGTGATAGCTCGTGCGCTCAAAGTACTCGCTTGTGCAAATGCAGTATTAAGTCAGGCACAAACCATTTGAGCATGTGCTAAAATTTAAACATTCATTTCATGTGAGGGGCTCTGTAGGAAACGGTGTCAAAAGAGAGGAACAGAAAAAGGAGAATCACAGACCTTAGGAGAATCATAGACTAGAATAATTATTGCATTTTATCATTTGTATGATCATCCACTACCAATACATCTCGCCTCTACTGCAACCTTGAACTCGGAAAAGAAAACTATATACATAAGAGAAACTGCTTGGAAGAAACTATTGAACACATTACAAAGCAGATGCTTTGCAATGCAAGTACATTAACTCAAAGTGAAAATACTGCAAGTAGAAGCACCACCATATTAAAATTGTGGGCAGCTGTGTGATTTTCACTTTTGGTATATAATGGCATATTTTTTTTCCAATGCTACTTATGGTTGAATAATATCGAGAGCTTCTATATTTCACGCACTGTGCCAGAAGTAACCTCCAGATAGTACAAAGTATAATTATAATTTCAAAGAATATTAATTGCTGTTGAAGTGATATTTGATGTTGCCATGTAGAAAGGATTTCATCAGTTCTGCAAAGCCAGGCAGAAGAGAACCTTTGCTTTCAAGCTTTCAGAGGCTGGCTGATTGTTGCTCTTTGAAGTAAAGGTGTAAAATCAATTGTACACATGTGGCAAGTAAAATTAAGTTGTTTAGAGCTTTCTGTTAACGCACTGAAAGGTTTGAAAGTACCATATGCAAATATGCAATATGTTTTGGTTTCTCAAAAAAATATCACACTGCGTTAAAATTTCTCAATAAAACTATTCTATATTTGTGCCATTTTAAGAATTAAAAAAATCCTGTTAATAGAAGTTTTTATGTATTTATTTTAAACATGCACACATTACATACTTGCATTGTGATGCCACCTATCTTTTGATCACTTTCTCTAAATTGGAGGATAGGGACTCTGTGTAGGAATAAGATTATCATGGGGATAATCGCCGTAATTTTTCAACTAAAATACAGCTTTTCCTTATCCCCAGAGGAAAGACATAAGCAGTTCCACTGATAATACTCAGTGTGAATAATATTTTAGATCAACTTAGGAGTCTGTATGAAATATCCTCTGTGTGACCTTTTACATTCCCCGATTTCATTAGCTACTTATGAGAATAAGATGTGCACATTTGAAAATAAATAAGAAATGTATTGCCTCATTTATTATCTGTTCGAAAATGTATTTCTAATCTTATGATAATTATCATTGTTTTTTTCTTTGTTAACAGAAACATTGTATCTAACAAGAAAATAGAAACTTGGTCAGTTCACGACAACATCGCTAAGACGAAAGAAAGTCTAAGCTCTTTAAATCATTCTTCTTTGCATATAAATGAGAGATTAGGCAGAAACTATATCTTACTGCCCGGTAGAATACATATGCCTAATTACAATTTATTCATAAAGTGAGAGTGTAATTTCCACAAAGGAGATTACAAACGAGGCACAAGGTCAGGAAAAAAAAGCTCTTTCTGTACTCCGCATAGCTATTAGGATGATGATGCTGATGATGTACAGAAATTACCTACTGGTGCTTATTATTTCGGTCACTTCATTCTAATTTTAAATCTAATTGTGGAAGAATACTTATCTGAATAATAAAAAATGGGACAGTAGAAAATAAGACTATAATCTGAAAAACGCAGTTTACAGGAACACGACTGACAATTGTTGAAGGGTGGCATTATTTAGTTGTGGTTGTTTTTTTTAAACAAAATACTATTCTAGGTGGAGTATTGTTTACTAGAAATTGTTACTGTGTAGTATAAATATTTTGACTATATAATTAATTAGTGGCAATGAGGTCGATACATTTCACAGTGACGTTTCAGTCAGTATTTATATATTATGTAATTTCAGTAAATTATGGAAAATCAACAACTATATATATTGGTATATATGTTCTTACGGCTAATTATTGGATGGTAGTTGTATAGGTTTTCACAATAATTTAACTGCATTTTTATACACAGTAGTTTCAGGAAATTACAGTTAAACTAAAATTATTCTTGGATCAACTGACAGCAGACAACTATTTCAGAAATAAAGTACTGGACCAGTGAACCAGTGCAACATCCAACACCCATTGAAGTGCAATTGGTTCTGAAAAAAAAATGGAACACCGCTACAAGTTATAATAGCCTAGTAACCAGGATTCTATGATTCCCTCAAGAAGAGGACAAGAGACTGAAGTTGCAGTTAGAAAATATCATATGTTGATCATGAAAATATTAGATGGCATACAACAAATTCTGTGTACCATAAACATATGCAAACTTTTTTTTCAAATAGATACATATATAGAGTTAGGAAGTTCTATCAAAAAAACCCAAGGAGTATATCGAAGAAGAAAAAAACAGCCCCAGCAGCAAGCCCACTGTATATTAGAGATCCACTGCCTGTATCCAGGGTGAACGTGTAAGATTGGAGTTTGTGGGAGGAAATGAGATGTTGATATTACTGAATATAATTACATCCCTGCTTAATTGTACAGGCGGCCCTGTGCCCGAGTGGTAGGCAGGTCAGCCTCACACTTCCGGGGCCCTGGGTTCGATCACAGTTTGGTCTTCACTCTGTTGAGAGTGCATGTTCTCCCACGTCACAAAAAAAACATGCATGTAGGCTGCTTAAACACTGAGTGGTTTTCCGTCACCTTGTGCCCTGTGATTGATTGGCCATTGGTTCAGAATGTCCCCTGCCTGGTGTGCGTAGTTATCTGGGATACGCCCCCCGCACCCTTCACGATCCTTGTGAGGATATATATTGGGCTTATACTAATTAGTGAAAGCTCGACAAAAGCCTGCTTATCCCTTCTACCATGACAACACACCTTGGGCACATGCATATTTTAATATTCAGCCATGCAATGACTGATGCACATATCGAAACACATGGTGATGAATTAAAATACCGCAGTTAATCATACACCCCAGTGGGAATTCCACGTGGGAGGAATTTTAATTTATCAATCTTCTCCAAATCTAATGTCAGTAAGGAGGTCACTGAAATTCCTTGTCCAGTCATTAGCATGTGAATTACCAAATGCTCTTATATCTGGTAATGTTCAGCTCCAGTCTTTTTCTTAACATTTTTAATGGAAATGGATTATATCATTCCATTCTCTGATATGCTCAATAGACCTTAGATTAAATAGAATAATCTGAAAACCTAACACATTTATGTTATGTTTATTATTGCTCCAATTCTGTGTTAAAGGTGGAAATTAAATAATAAATAAAAAAGTTTGATTTATTCTTAAAATAAAAGGTAAATGAAGTTAATTATAAAATAAAACATTATTTTTTATTATAAAATGTATGTGAAAATACATGATAATGTTGACTCTAATTTAATACAACTAAACAGAGAAAAAAACATGCTCCCAAATGAACCCAAGTGTTTGAAGTACCTTTTTAGATTTAACATGCCCCCGCAATATCATTATTTGTGGTTCGAGTTTAGGAAAATTACAGCCAAGACCCAGAATACAGGTTGTCTACCATCTCTAACTAGCCCCGACAATGTCAATGAAATCTAAATAAAGCATACAGTATGCAGCAGTTTGATTTTAAAAGTTACAGCACTAATTTTTCCCTGACTTGGAAGCAGATGAAAATGTTTCACATTGTAGATTGGGCTATTTGAAAGTTTCATCCTTAAATGTAGCTTTTATTGATGTCTGTATCCACATCATAAAAGTTAAATTCTGTTTTGCCTGTATTCCTTTTTCCAAATTAGATTATTTCCACGGGGATGCACTTGATCAAGGTCTCATCTTGGGTGTTCAACCTGAAAACTCAATGCGAGATAAGGAAGTGTCAACAGCCAAAACAGACATCATGAGCAGAATTATTTGGAATAGTTGATTAAGCCTAATTTAAATGTCAAAGTCAAGTCATCTATCAATATGAATTTACACATTAACCAGGGGGTCTGTTTACTATTTCAGTACACACGTCATGAAGTTAAGTATGATTTGCAAGTGACTCTCGTCGTCTCTGAAATGTATTCAGAAGTATTCATTCCAGAAATTTGACCTACACTATATAACGTTGCCCTCTGGCAATGTAATAACTCTGATGATTCAGAAGAGTGACATAAGGTCATAGCAAAAGAAGGTGCAATGTTTTGTGACACACTGCTAATCTGTCATTGTTATTTCTGTGGGTTTTGCATGACAGTTTCTGTTCTCTCATCATTTTCCCTACTGACCTTCATGTTTCATTTATGGAGCCTCTCCTCATAGAGGGCATATTTATCATGAAAACATAGCTCTGGGATTTATCCAATGAATACAATCGTGTTGAATTTTAGAAGCAATGTATTATCCTCTGTTTTGTCTCTCACAATGTCCAGCAAGGTTGGTTTTAATGCTCAGATGCAAATGTTTTGATTTCACCTCTCCACAAGAAATTCCACATGAAGGGGATGTTTTTCAACAATCTCCTTCCAGTTCTATGCTTGTTTTCATGGTTTTGCCTCGGCTATTTGTTCAATGTTAAAGGCCTAGACAAAATATTTTTTGTCAGTTGAGACAATTCATAGCCCAACACAAAACATAACGGCAAACAAGTATATGTTATTTTGTCTTATCTTTATTAAAGTCCCACTATCACAGATTTTTGCTCACTAATTAAATGACAGAATCTTGTCGCAGTATTCATGAATAAAGTTTCAGTAGTATCCCCCACCTGTTGCCCATTGTTGGGTAGGAATGGCTCTACTACCTCGGTGCCCCTGTGAGGATAAGCAGTACGGAAAATGAATGAAGATGCATATGAATAAATTAACACGTGGAAGAGCAATATTGCATAAACACCAATGTGAAAGATAAATAATTTGTGCTTCACATACACATACTGAATTACTTAAGAGATGATGTACTTACAATATAACTCGAAATTATCTTGGCAATATTGAAACATTTAAACATACACACACACACATAAACACAAGCACACATACACACACACACGTTCTATCACCAATTTTATTTGGCAAAAATAAATAATGGAAAACATACAAACCCTGACCAAACATGTATGTGGTGCAACTAATTTTTTTTTCCTTTGTCATGACATTTCTAGTATTATTATTAAGCCTTATACTCTGGAGTGACATATTGTCCTGGAAATATGCAGTTATTTTTACCATACAGCTTTGTGATTTAATCATTGTGTTTTCCTTTGTTTCTATGCGATTCTTTTGTTTTCCATTTTGATTATTCCAGTGCCAGTGTTCTGGCGGTAGTTTGGTTTATGAAAGAACAGTTTACAAGCATTTTATCCATTTGTGTCCATTTATTTATTTTTGTAATGGATGTTTTTTTACATTCTTAGAATTCTATTTCAGGTTTTGCAAATTTGAAAAACACCAAGCTGTTCCAGCGCGCATACACGCATGCAGACACGCATACCCTGCAAGTAGCATAACAAACTACATAAAAAAACCAAAGCAAGGCACCAACATTTTATTAACCCATCTAACATTTTATTGAATTGCATGGTGTGGTTTCCATTAGAAATGCGATTATATAAATTATGTCATTTCGGGGGAATTGTCCTATTAGGAATCTTTTTATCATTACTTTGTCTAAGATGTAAAGAAATAATGCATTGTGGTGTTCATTTTTTTTAAGATCAGAATATGGATGGATAAGTTTGATTATAAACCCTTAAAAATATCACACAATATATGTGTGTATTTTTCCAGAGTTTTGTCTCAAATTAATAGCAGATAATTAGCCCAATGTAGAAGTCTCTAAAATATGGTGGAGGTACAAATTTACACAAATATGCATACACATATTTTAAACATTTATTGCGGTAGCTGTTTACCTGTATAGAGTTACAAGGGTTAACTGTTTCAATATTGGTAATGTCAAACACCCTGACAAGTGGCACATACTGCAATAAGCATATAACACTCCATCCTACTTAACTTCTTTATATTGTGACATAAATATGAATATGCTGCAAAAACAAAATATAATATGCACAAATAAACTTTACAAAAAGAAACACACTAAATGAAGTTAATTTCAAAAGCTCAAAAGCTATATTGTTAAGCATGCTCTTCCATTGTGTATATTGCCATCCATGCGGTGGAAGAAAAACAAACCTTTTCAGACAGTGGAAATATGTGTGCACTTTCTCTTCACATGCCTTTATATATTTTCAATAAACCTGTAACATTAGTTTTCAATGTGTGTAATTATCTCTCATAATTTTGGAAAAAAGTCAATGCATAAAGCATTTACTTGAATAACAGAATTGACATGGGCAGCATCTCCCTATTATTGAATTGATTTTTTTTCTTTTAATAAAATTAAGAAGGCACAGTAACGGTAATATTATTTTAACATTTTTTTTGTCTTTTTTTTGGACAAGTGTGAAGTAATTCATGTGGAAATAATATGGATACTGTACATACATCAACAAATTCCAAATACGACTGCAGGATTGTACTGGGCTGAATCACAATTTGAATCAAATCTATACAGCAATATGTCAAACATTTGATAAAACATTTAGTCATTTACAAATATATTGCTATCCAATCTCTCAAACACTTTCAGAATCAATTTACAGAGTCTCCATAGTGTTTTGCCTTTATTATTAATGCACATATTAGTGACATCCTTCATACATTTTTTTTAAAAAGATTATTTGTGATTTTCTAGTGCTTCAATAATATGTGGTATATGGGTAACATTAAGAATAATATGCAAATAGCATAGTTTGAAACTTTAACTTATATATCTTTAAAAAAAAAGCAAGAAAAAAAACGTCAGACAGGTTACAGATCAGCTAAAAATCCAAATTCTGGTTACCACAGCAGTGATTACAGCAGTGACCTCTCCAAATCACTGTGGTGATAACAAATGTATGAGAGGGGTTAATAAGAGTTATTTACAAACATACAATGACGTGAAGGCAATAACAAGTGTTCACGTACAGTGTTCAAAGAACATTATCTTTTGAAATGTAATTCCAATTAGTTTGTGAAAAATCATATATTTAAGCACGCCTCAAATACCAACCACATCACAAATATTTTTCTATGCCAAGAATGTTTTTTTTTCTCCCTGTGAAATAATGTCTTTGTTTTCTCTACATTAGTTGCCTTCCCTAAGAAAATCAATGGTGGAGAATATACCATATGCACTATATCAATCCACGATGGTTGACTAAAAGTAAGTGATACATCCTCAGTATTGTTGAATTGGAGGGAACACTGCATAAGCACTTTAGCTTGGTGTCATATATTGTAAATGTTTATACCACAATCCAGGGGGAAAAAAATCAGCTCAGGTGTTAATACCGTAGATTACGAAAAGAAGAAATCAGCTAAAACAAGAATAGCTCGGGTACGTTGTTTTGCTTATGCTTCTTGTTCCGTCCGACACATGTGAATAGTCCATTTTAAAGCTGCTGGTCCTTGGTGTTGTCTGGGCATGAAGCTGACTGGCAGGACTTTAAACTTACCAACGGAATATCAGCCATACCGGTGCTTGTAAAGTGTCCCTCTTCACTCCCAAATTGCTTCCTGTCACCGAAATGCTCTGATTGCCCGTTCTCCTTTTTCCAGGTTCTATTCAAAGTATGCCCATTGAGAAGTTTATCCTTGGGACCCCACTCCCTCTGAGATACAAAACTGGATACAGGGGACTTGTGCTGCTGGTACGATGCCAAAGTTGGGGGCATCCAGCAGTTGTCTGAATGTCCAAGAACAAGGCATTCCTGTGTGCACATCTCCGAGGCCTCCATCAGGCCACGTGTTCCAAGGGGGCCATCTGAGGGATGAAGAAAATAAAAACAGGTTAGTGTAATGTTTTTAGTGGGTTCCTTGAAATTTTCTATAATGATCTCAGATTTTGGTATTTTGATTTTGGCAGAGATGTACAAAATGAGAATTTATTGACTAAATTATACACGGCAGTCAAAAGGATCAACACCCAGAAAAATGTGGAAAAAAAGGTTTTAAAATGCTGATGAGGCTGGCACATGTCCTAATTAAACACATAGACAAAGGAAGTCCGACTGTTCAGTTGTTTCTCGGTTATTTTTGTTGTTGTTCATTATGTAACATTGTGAATCTTTTCAGCATTTCTGCTTGAATTGCTTGACTTTCTTTTTCTAGTCTTGTCCTGTCATTCCTGCTATCTACGTCATGGATAGCATGAGTGCATGTCATGGAAGGCAGATGAGGATTATATCGAATAGATTGTTTTTGTTGGTCAGTCAGCTGTAAATAATTTGAAGGAATTGTATCTCGAGTCTTTGAGAAAAACATCTATACATCTGACAAACTGATCTCTAAGGACTTAACATCAAATTGTGGCTGTTAGACTAGATTAGATTAAACTTTATCCATCCCGTATTCAGGAAATTCATTCTGTTGCAGTTTGTTATTTAATCAATTTTATAGCACGTAGCGGTAAGAAAATGTAGACAATCACTTACTCTACTGCATGGGAACATCACACTAATAAGAAAGCCCAACTGCCACACAAAAATTCCCAGCCAGACACAAATTATCATTGTTGCATGAATAAACAGAGAAAGCAGTAATCAACAGCACCCATGAGATAGCAAGATGAATTCCTTAAATGAGGTGGTAGACAAGTGAGTAAACATCAGGGGACCCATTAGGGAAGAGAAATGGGAGGGGAAAGAAGCATGTGTATGTACATGGTGTTCAGTGTTGAGCAGGAACACTTAGAGAATGCTCATTGTGCAGAGCGTAATAATGATGTCTTTGCTGTCTACCACTTCACCCAGAGGATAAATGATACTGAATCTAGGTGTTTGCATAACTGTATGTTATTTTCACTTTATGTATTGATAGAAAAATATTCAATCACATGCCAGAATATAGAATTGATTGTAGAAATGATATAGAATTTGTATTTGATCAATTTAAACAAGAGGCTTATATGCAAAATATTTTAATTATATGATGAACGCTGATGATATAAATCAAAAATTCCTATCAATTATACGTGGATACACATTGTTTTTGCTGATTGAACAGTCTTAGGTGGGGCTGCCCTGCGGCCGAGTCGTTAGAAAGTCAGACCTCACACTGGGGGAAATGTGTTGAAAACCAGGTCAGTCCACCTGTGTGGAGTTTGCATGTTCTTGGACCTGCGTGGGTTTTCTCCGGCTACTCCAGTTTCCTCCCACATTCCAAAGACATGCATGGTAGGCTGGCTGGACACTCTAAATTGCCCCTGGGTGAGTGTGGGCGTAAATGGTTGTTTGTCTCCCTTTGCCCTGCGATTGACAATTCAATGTGCCCCCCGCCTCGGGCCCGAAATAAGGCTCCAGCACCCCCGCGACCCCAGTGTAGATTAAGCGGTCTACAAAATGAGATGAGAGAGATAACCAATAGTATAATAATGTGTTACTCTGTTAGTAGATGGTGAATTACAACCAATAAAAATGTTTTTCTATTGTAATATCCTGTTTTTGGTGTTTTTCTCAGATAGTGGGAACAAATTAATATGTATTTCGGTCATTTTCATGGGAAACATTGATATTAGATATGAGTAAATCGACATAAGAGCTCAGTCCCAGAACACATTAAGCATATATTTCAAGGTATGAATGTGTACTGACACACTTTTTTAGGCCAGTGGTCCCTTTTTTTCAAACATTAAAATAACACCGAGACACAGGTGTTGAGGAATGTAAGGAATCCAGAACTGTGTCAGAAGGCTCTGACTTTTGCTTACAGCACTGTGCAAACACTGCAGATGTCCAAACAGATGGATGGATAACAAAGACAAAGAAAAACATTAGATTTCTTCCTGATATAAAGTTGTAAGGGTGCACTTTGGGTAATACTGATAAATTAAGCAGAAATAGACTAATAAACATTCACCAAGAGCAATGCAGTTGTTTAAAGATGGACACTCTTACTGAACAACATTCAGATAATCTCCCATGACCCGCCCACTCAGTAACACCAAGGTTATAGAAGAGAAAAAAGGGTTGTTTCAAAGTGTATTCTTGTTTTTGTCTGTTGGCTATTGCTAATGAGATGGTGTTTGGGTAATTAATTGGATGCACTCTTTTAGTACTGATGTTACAGGCCTACACCAACAACCTGCAGCCTTTACAATAGCAGGAGGAGAGGGAGTTTATGTATTTGAGTGCACAAGATCTAGTGTCCACAGGGCTTGTTTATTTTTCCATGCTGTGAAGGATGCCCAGATGTTGTTATTTGGAAATGAATTAAGCTATGTTTTGGTGGCAGACTGCTGTCTCCAGATGCTGTTCAAATATCCGCAAGGTATATTCCCCTCCTTAATTCTGCCCTAGGTTTTATTTTTGATCTTTTCATCTGCTATCACAAAACAATACATATTATCGTATATGTACCACCAACGCATGAATGTAGAAAGCCAGCCATATCATACCATCATGAACATTGCCTCAATTTCAAAGTGAGCTTATAAAAATATATACAAAAAATAATGGCAACATAGCATGGTACACGTTGTACACGTTATGTGGATTCAGGATGCTTTGCAGCAAATTTCCAAATAAAACCTGTGATCTACGGTAAAAGCAACTTCAGGTTGGATAAATATTATAGCGAACATAACATAGCAACACGCCGACTGTATCCTCTGGAGAATACTAGTCCAGCTGATGGATCCTTTCTAGTCGCTATTTCCTTTGAGGGTGGGAAGCGGCTTCTTTCTGAGCAGAGATGAAGAGCAATTGGGACTAACATGGAAAGAAATACTTGAGAAGGGTACTGGGGGATGATCAGACATATATACTATCTATATATGTGTTGGAAAGCAGTGAGTGAAGGTTGGAAAGGGAACTAAAAGCACAAAGTGACTTAAAAAACAAACAAAAAAAACCTTCAAAGCCTATTACCCATTGAATTATTTTTACATGTTTGTCAACTGTGAACAATGTAACTGAACAATCAGTAATTGCAAAAAAAGAAAGTACCTGATTCCACTCCTGTACAAAAAAAGGCTGCAACAATGGAGTAAATAACAAAACAGGAAAAAAATTCAGCCCATATAGCTTACATTTCTGTCAACAAACATAACTGAATTTTGGTGCTTGCCTTGATCTCAGAACTGTGAGAGGGACATGCTAAACACTCTTTCAGTTTGCTGCCCCTTTTCCATTGTAATTGGGAAAAAAAAACCCAATTAGTCACCCAATGGTGCAGTGATTCTTTTGCCTGCCTTTAGTATGGGCAGCGCAAGATCGATTCCCAATCGGTGGCGGTCTAATTGTGAGTGAGAATGGTTGTCTGTCTCTGTGTGTTGGACACCCGGCAGAAGACAAGTCAAAGGTGTAGTTTGCCTTGTGCCCAAAATCAGGTGGGAACTGGTCCAGCATCCTGACAAGGATAAGCAGTGTTGAAAAGGAATGAATGATGGTTTAATCTACTATTGTGAAGTTGCTCAACTCTTGTTCCCTATGTGCCTTAAATTTGAATTATGTAAATTATACACAATGGGTCACTCCTGCTATCAGGTGTATTTAAATCTAAATATATCAAATAAATGTTTGATACTATTTTTATATTAATGCAATTCATCATGAGTTAATCCACCACATGATTACAAATGCCGGAAAATATTCATTGAAAATGGGAGGAAATTCAATAATTGATTTATCCTCCATACTGATTATCGAGAATTCAGACTGTCCAAATAACCTTTTGCGATGTGAGAAATAACCAACTTATAGCAAACTATTTATGTTGGTCATTTTTGCTTGCCTCTGAAAAATAATGGGTTTTCATTAATGTATGGCTCATCGGATCAAATATTACTATTCAATGTTAAAATGTAAATTAATGAGTCTGTGAGTGGGTGTCTCAGTGGGCAATTGTTTTTATTAATGGCTCTAGCGCAAAGTAGGAAGATATTTGCATAATATGGTGATGTCAAACTACCACTATTTTGAAATGTGTTCGTTTGCAGATTGGTTTGCTTCACCATAGCGATTGCAATTAAATCAGAAACCACATAGATAACACTTCAACTCTATCATCCAATTATTTTGTCCTATTTCACCTTTACAATATATATATATATATATATATATATATATATATATATATATATATATATATATATATATATATATATATGTATGTATATCGTAAATCAGATTAACGTTTGAATGCATCAAACGGAAAATGTAGAACTGTCAATACTTTGTGTAGCTTAAAATCAGAAAATTGTAGGCAAAAGGAATCTCACAATAAATCTTGCCTATATTTTCTGAACCGCTTATCCTCACAAGGGTCGTGGTGCTGGTTTCTATCCCAGTTATTTGCGAGGCCGATGCGCTAATCACTTGTATTCTGGAACCCCTATATCTTGACTATAATTGACAAAATACACACTGTATTATGGGTGACAATTGACAGACGTACTTCAACTCCTGGTATTGACATGCCTTCCCAAGCTCTATCTCCTGTATTTATGTGTTTCCTTATTAAAAAATAATGATGTTTGCACTGGATATGGTACTCTAACTTCTACAGTTCAAACTCCCATCTGTAATTTTGTGAAGAAACTTTGATATTTCTTAGGTCAGACACTAATGACTGGCTTTAGAATGTGCAACATGCCATGCCAAATTTACGGCAGCGTTAACACAAAGGTCTTTCTATACGAATCTAACCTTTACTGCTGCTCATTATGCTCATTATACTCTGTGAACAAAATGATTCGCAGTTAAGACTTATGGTATTGCAACCATTATCGAAATATTTTTTCCATCTTTTTGGTATACTATTGGTGGTATACGTATCCATATGAAAAGCTGAATTGAATTATTAGCAATTTCATCTTTTATCTGTTGCTGTTCAGCATCTAACTCTGTTTCAGATATATTTTTGCCCTTTTAAATGAGGAGAATGACTGTAATGAATATATAACAGTTCACTACTGGTGCCAGATAGACAGTTTTATCATGTTGGGGTGTAACAATATCGTTGCCATGCTTGGTTTTGTGCGCACCAAGGAAAGTGCCAAAGAACTACACTGAGGTAAGAAACAGGGATGGAAATGTCTGAACACATTTCTAGGTTTAAGGTTCGAACAAAGATGAGTCTTTAAACATCCTGCCAATATCAGTGTTAATAAAACTTCAAATGTGATGGAATTTCCTGTTCATCTTCACATAAATTATGAGCTGGAAACTTTTGAAACGAGTTTATCAGTCTGCCACAGAGGAAGTACAAACAAAATTGTCTTGCCCACATTCATACTAAAATACAACTTTGAGTCGCCCATTAATCTACGGTTTACATGTGCCAGCATATGTAAGGTAAAGAGGTGAACTGCATACTATTATTAAACATAAAATTAGTAAACATGTACTACTAAGAAAATGTATTGTCTATTTTTGTCACATCTTAACATGAACTCACAGTTCTTTTCTATAAGTAAATGTGTCGACCAGAGGAAAGCAGATACCCATCAGCTTTTAAAATAGATAACATAAGTAATGGATGACAGTTGCTAGAATTGGGTACAAGATTCTAAAAGGAAGAGTGGAAGATAAATGTGATGATAATTAAAATATACATTTATATTTAAAATTATAGGTTGATTTCTATCCATATGTTTTTTGGGTTTTTTAACTTTAGAAGAGAGATGTGAGGTGGAGGGGTTAGATAAAACCATGGGCAATTGCAGTCGGCTGCTTTGAATTAATGGAGAGTGCCTCAAACATTAAAAAAATTAAATAAATGTTCTCTGGATATAATGGATAATTTCTTTGCACCAATGCCCAATCATCACTGAAAACCTACTGTGAGTGCTTCAAATGTGACAGTCGGCAATTATTATACATTTGGATATTAGTGAATCCAATCTAATTCACTTGCTCATTGACTCATCTTAAGATGACCTATACATGCGGTCAAAGGTTTTTCACCTGAATAAATAGTGAAGTGTCTAAAAAACCATTGAAAGGGGGTTTATATTGTAACTTATCTAAGACCTTGTCCTACAGTATTGTGCTTTTTAGAAAACTGTCAGATGTCAGTTGCTTACTAAAACTTGTATTTAAGTACAGTGGTGCCTCTATTAAAGAAACATTTTCTGGTTACAAAACCATTTGATAATCAAATTACTATTCTTTCAGTATAGAAAAAAAATATCCACATCACGAAATCCCTAAAAACATTAATGTATCAGTATAATAGGAAGTTGTGTCCTTTCACCTTATTCAAAAATATATAGTTTTCATGCAGAGATGCACTTGATAGCTTTTTATAGTACAATAATTAAAGGTGACATCTAGATGTACACATTGACTTAATTTGATAATTTACCGATTTCCTAGGGTGCAATAATGGAGAAAAAAATAGAACACAACAAAATTATTGTAATTTAAAACTAAATCACTAACTTTAATAGGCTGTTAAATCTGCTTCTCCAAATGGAAAAACATCCTCGTCATAGCATCAACATTTAATATGACTGATTTGTAAAGGGCACCGCTGTGATTGCTTTATCTGCAACTGTTTTTTTTCTCATGTGTCCATATTAATTGGTGTGGTTGTTGTTACAATTAATGCCAGAATGTGTGAAACTAATTCGTTGTTTTTGAAGATGGCACGATTAATCTTTCAAATGACCTGGCGAGATTAAATGTGAAATAGGAGAGCATGGTAGGAAAATAAATGCCAACATTAGGGAAGAAATTACAAGATGACCTTACTGAACAATGATTTATAGATTCCCAAGTCAAGCAATTACAGTAGGTGAAATCTAAAACCAAGGAAATTAAATGGGCTCTGATACAACTTGTGTGCTTGTCGAGGTTGTTTAAAGTGTTACTGACAAGGTTCCTACGTATTTTTATTTTGTATTTTCCAAAGCGGCAGCGCTAAAATTGGGTTGTATAAATAATGGTGACATCTGCTGGAATAATAAATATAATAAGCAATAAAACGAACGAGCCCAAGGACATCACGGTACAAATTGGTTGACTGGCATGTATTTCATGCATGTTATAGCATTAAAAAAAATATGGAAAAAATTATACCTTTCTAAATCATGTATTGCTTTGGTCCCCCTTATCCTTTTCAGTATCACAGGTGGCGTCCATCCCATCTGACTTTGTGCTAGAGCCACTGCACACCCCTAGACAGTTCAGGAGTCAATCATATGGAAGATTGTAACTATGTTGCTATTTTGAATCTTCTTCAGAAAATAAAAATACAATCAATCTGACTAATCTCTAGGATTACGCGCTTTCGTTGTGTCTCTAAGGGCCTAATATGAGAATATTTTTATTACACTGCCTTGTGTAAATGCCAGTATTGAGGACTCATAAATCCTTACATCTGTGCTTACAATCAGGACACTCCCCTGCCAGTCCTGCCGTGCTTACTCTTTCCAGCATGCACTCTCACTGCTACACATGCAACATGCGGATGAAAGCAGACTTCATTCCCTCTATTTGGAACATTCCCCTCAACATGAGCCAAAACTGATGAAATTACATGGCACGTGAACATGGGTTTTTAATTACCAAGAACACTATAATATTGAGTGGAGATGATTTGCGCAGTTTATTGACAGAATTTTTGTATTCCCATTAATGAGACTGGCGATACGCTTCCTCCCATGTGAACAGATTTTTCCAAGGCTGCTGCCAACATTTCGAGAATGCCGAGTGGTTGGCGCGACAGCTTCACCATTCTGGGGTTGTGGGATCGATCCCAGTTTGGTCTTTACTGTGTGGAGTTTGCATGTTCCCACTGGGCACACTGGTTTCCTCACACATCCCAATAACAAGCAGAGTAAGCTACTTGAACAGTATAAATTGCCCTTAGGTATTTTTGTGTGAATGTGAATGGTTATCCGTCTCCTTGTGACCTTTGATTGGCTGACCACTGATTCAGGTTGAATTTGAGGAAAAAAAGGTAGAAAACTCATCTTTTGTGTGATGTGTGATACGATTTATTACTGGCAAACAGTGGAGGATGTGCCTGACCTCCTGCTCATATTCAGCAGAGATAGGATCCAGGTGCGCCACGGCACTTGAGGGGATAATCAGCCCAGGGTGAATGATTAATGATACAATTAAAAGAAATGTTACCTTTTTTCAATGTAATGTCTAAAAATTGTTAAAAACAGGAGGCCAATCAAAAGGAAACATAGAATAAAATGCCGTATTTTCATGACTATAAAGGGCACATGAAAGTAATCCAGTGTGCTTTAGATATGGACCAATACTATTATTATTCATCCATAAATAATATATATGCCATGCCTGACTGTGTCCTTTGTGTTGTAAAATACAGAAATAGGAACCGTTATTGACACTGCGGCTAAAAATACGATGCGCCGAATAGTCGTGAAAATTCGGTATTCTAAAACAAGTGTCCTCAAAAATGTAGCTGCAGAAGATATCTACTTTTTCAGGGCGCAACATCTATATTTTTTGCAGGTTCAGCAGTCATGTATGTTGATATAGCTCACATCACTACATGAGCCAATGTACTTATTCCTCAATTTTCCACCATTCACATTTTGTTTGTTGATTCAATGTATTGTAGGGTTTTAAAATTAAAGAAACAAAAAAAAACCTGTTTCATATTGAGGTGCGAGGGATTATATTTTGCAGCATGACAAGCATGACTCACTCATAAGCACTCATTTAAGGGATACAGGCATGAGAGCACCAATTAGCAACCACCACAGCCTCCAGCGTGGTGGACCACCAATAAGAGTGGCTTCATCCTTTGAGCTTATTGGCTGCTGAGAAGTCAAATTCATAATAGCCGAGCTAAGGAAACCAACAGACTGGATCACATATTATTGTCATGTAATCTACCAATGGTAGATTGCAATCGACATATTTAGGATCCCTGTATCTAAACAGAGAATGCATGGAACAATGAGATGAATAACAATTCCCACATTCTTCTCTGGGGACAATTAGAGTGTTCAACCAGCCTATCGTAAATGTTTTTGAGATGTGGGAGGAAACCGGAGTACCCGGAAAAAGCCTACACGGGCACAGGGAGAACAAGTAATTGCATCACAAGAGGGTCGGAAACCAGGTTGCCCATTCTTTGACTATACTATTGCCATTGTCAAAAACAATCTTTTTTTTCCAATGGCTGGTGCTGCAAGGAGAGCATGCAAATAGGAATGCCCCTCTGTTCAAACTCATTCCTCCTCCAATCCTTTCAATCATTTGGGGTTTGATGAGTAGCCTTGTCTGTGCCCTTCTCAATGTCAAAAAATCAGCAGACACTCTGACTCACTGATTGGGTCAAAGACCTCTGCCTATGTGAAAGGATGACCATGCTGTGGTGAGGGCACACTAAGCTATCACCATGATATACACGCTAGTGTTTTGAAAGACACAAACGGGAAAACAACACCAACAGTCACAATAAACAACAGTACGGAAAAAAAATACATGTTCCAGAAAGAGCGATATTTAGTAAGTAGTCAGATAAAAGGTTTCATCGTTGGCTTTGTTTTAAGTTTGTTATTTTTATCCAACATTCAATCCTGTGACAAAATAAGGATTATGATTTTAGAAGTTTCACAAAAGAATGGATATGAAAGGAAAGCCATGTATGGGGCACGAGCAAAAACAGCCAGTGGCCTTATTATCATTTAATTTTCTTCTTCTATAAATGGCATGCATTTGAATTATTTTAATTATGGATCCTTGCTACAATTACCTCAAATTAAATTACTTTGCAAACCTCAGAAGAATACATAGCTAATCAAGAAAGGGCTGATAATGCCGGGGATTTAACCTCAACTTCCCTTTAACACATTTTGTTATGGCCTCGTGACCTAAATCCAACTCCATATGGAACTGAAATATTGAAAATTCCTAAAAGCCCATTTTGTATCCATTCTAGAACCCAATCAGCCTTCAAACTTCTCCAAATCCCTTCTCCCCAAGTCATACTCTATTCATTGGGCTGTAGAGATTACAGAGAACAACTCTGCCTGGCAGGCATGCCACACTTAAATAATCTCTGGGTGAAATCCCAGTGTTAATGGGGTTTCTGGATCATGGCACTGCTTTGTGTCATGGTGCTCAATCATATGATGGGCACATAAACCCAGGCATGCTCCAAGTTGCAGGATGAAGGAAGGGTTGATAGTGTTACACGGGGGGTAAAAAGGACAACTGTGTTTTTTTGTTGTTGTTGGAAGAAATAGGTGGAAAAAGGGAATGAGGGGGAGTAATGAAAGAAAAGAACAACAAATCTGCTAAAGAGTAGAGGAAAATAACAGTCATAGGGCATTGAGAATTGACAGTATAGAGGCGTTCTGGAGGCGAAAAAGTCCCCTGAGTGGTCACAAGAAGGTTGCCAAGGTCTAAATGACATTACTCTGCATGTTATATACTTCATGGCCTTGGGTGGGTGTTGTGGTTGCCAAGAGTTGCATACAATTTTTACTTCTATTCTTACTCTTCACATCATCTGATCCATAAAAAAATCACTCTAACATTTGAACCATTCCAAGCTAATCGGTAACTGCATTAAGGATAAGCGGTTCAGAAAATGTATAACTATATATTTATTCATATAATGACAGACAAACAACATGATGATTCATGTAGTCAAATTACTGCTTTTTATGTGAAAAACAGATTGGGGTGCTCCTCTGGCAGTAAATATTTATAATAACTATGCAATGACATTTTAATGATGCAATAATTTAATAATTATAATTAAAAATGTTGTTACTGTGCAAAGACTTTTGACCTATGTTACCAAATAATGCTCATATGTCTCCAACTGTAAACCAGAGTCGAGCAACTATTGCACAAGGCGGTGGGTGCAGGTTTTCATTCCAGCCGATCAAGAGGAGATTTTTTCACCGCTCTGGTGTCTTACAAGTGTAATCAGTCGAGTGTAGTCAGGTGCTGCTAGTTTCAGCAGAAGGTTAAACTGTCTGTGCTGAATCTGTTGGAACAAAAAGCTGACCCCACAGCTTCCCTTGAGCTCCTCTCTGGTATGAAAGCTGAAAGGGATAATCTGATTGGCTGCTTAGCAAGAATTTCGGCGTTTCAGTGTTACAGTACATTGCAGCCGAATTCCTTCATATTCTTACAACTGATTGACACACAAAAGGAGATCACACTGTTTTAGAAGCGACAGCCCTCCTGACATTTTCCACACACTTATGGCTACTGTGGCTCTAACAGCCATTCGTGTCAGAATATATTATTACACCGCCAGATGTATTTGTTTTGTTTTAAAGAGCACGATCGAAATTAAGAGTAATAATGGGATGTGTTCAAAGCTACAACAAGTTACATTTATCTAGACTTGACCTCTTTAAAAATACTAATCATCAGAATGAGAAGCAGAATGAATAGCCAACAAGGCACATCAAATTGTTTGCATGGTTTGAAGTGTTTGCATTCCAAGCAATGACCTTTTCATGGAGGAAGGGAAGATGTGTACCAGTTACTTAGCACACGAGGGCATCTGAACAAAGCTGTCAAATCAACCTTCTATCAAATGCCACAACAGCAAAGCCTGAGAGATTACCCTTGAGCATCACCTTTGTCTATGGAAGTATGGACAGAAAATATGCACTTTTGGAAAAGGATTAGTTCAAGGTTTTAAACGGATATATTTGTGGTGCTAATTAGACGGAGACTGATGTGTTTTGTTGAGTTCCTACTCCAGTCATCGAATGACAGAATATAAGCCAAATACCCTGCATATGAGCTTTGGGAATATGGACAGAAAACACGACACACTTAAATAACACATCTCTAATCATTGAAAAGCAGGGACCAAATAGAAGTGCCAAATATAATGTTATTAATGGTAACACTTTGTTAATTTCCTTTTTTTTAATTCCCTGGATGCAAACCTAAATTGAACTGAATTGACTGCTGTCAAGTACTGAATTGTTTCAGCAGAAACCTTATTGGCTAAACTCTTTAATGGTTGGAACAAAGACCAAGACCCACTGCGGTCCTTTGTGGAAACACTGACCACCTATGTACTATTGGATCACAGAGTTTACCAGAGACGTATACATGCCACACCACTCTATTCATAAGCACATATTGTATGACTAAATTGGGGGGCGTGCGTCATGACTCCGCCATCTGCTGACAAAGACGGCGGGCACATGAGCTGTCATGGTGTATCGGACAGCAAGTTTGAGCGTGCATCTCTAAGTTTACTTTACTATTCTATATCATTGTTTGGTAGTGGCTTTGGTCTAGTCCTTTTACTGTCAATATTTATTGCAATTGTATGTATGTTGTTTTTTGTTTCTATGGTGGTGGCATTAGTTGTCCTTGGAGTCAGAAAATAAATGAGCACCTTTCATATGTCTAGTAGTTCCTCTAATCTGGTAAATTCTCTAAAATGGTTACGCCTGGTCGCCAGTTACCTATATTTTTTTATTAAACCAAGGATCCGTAATTAATGCCAGAGTAATTTTGTAAGTGTGACAAATCATCCTAATGTGATAATAGTTGTCTACAACCCAGTAAAATACTTGTTTTTAGTGTGTGGGATATTGGGTCAGGGTATGAAATTGCATTTTTCATATTTTTACGGTCCATTAAGATGCAATTCCACTAACGGCACTCTTGGCCTCAAAGAGAACATCTGTGAGGTGTGAATGAACTTGACTTGTCATTGATCCTGTTTTCTTTAGATTTTGTGTTGAAAAGAAATAAAACTGTAATTTTCAGAGTCAATAATTTATTTACTGCCAACTGTCAGTAGTACTCTGTAACAGTGCATGTAATGGTGGATGGGAGCCATGACCAAATCTTTCATCTCTCATAGTATTTCTAGCCCACTACCTTGGCTCCAAGTAGCTCTCGGTAAAGGCATAGATCATGCTGTGAGATGACTACACCTTTTTCAATAAAAGATAAAGACCAACTTATTACCTTCCCATTAAGGACGTAACATTTTGTTAAATGGACTACTATTTAAACCTCTCCTTTGAGCTCTGAGCCAGATTCAATGAATTTCAGACGCACTTTAATCAACCCAGGCTCAGCTCTTCCACACATCCTTTGGATGATTAAGAAGAATAAAAATTCATAGTATTTGATTATTCCACGTTCTAATTTAAAGATGAGTCCCTCAAGGGCAATCAAGCATATATCAACATCCTCACGATGAAATATCAATATAATTTCTATTTCAGGGCAAGTGGAAATGACACAGACTATTCAAGACATAAAATGTCTGTCTCTTTCTGCTTCTTTAACTTCACTCTTTAGCTCCCAGAACTTTATTCATTCATTTATAAGCATCTTGACACCATAATGTTAGCTAATAAAGTTCTTTATGAACATTATAATGTTCTAAAACAAACAATGATAAAGAATAAATCTGGACACAATAAGTGTAATGCTATAATTTACTCACCGTTAATGTTTACATTACTTAACCCGTCGACCCCGATCACAAACGCACATACACGTGCATGCACCTCCACACACATAAGCTTTTGGTGCAAAGCAGTCATCAGGTCTGAATATGTGGTGTATAAATGACATAATAGCCACAGTAAGAAGAACAATCAGTGCTTCTCTTCCAGCCAAATCGCACCCCTAGAGGAAAGGTCACAATAACCTATATTTTTTTTCAATCTCAATGCCAACTTGCTCATGACAAAAATGAATCATCTATTATAATGTGATACCCCTGCCCTTAACTCGTAGCCGTCAAAATATATAAGTATATGTTATTTTATAGGTCACTTTCATTTATGAAGCGTATCTTTGTGTGATGAGTTAACTTTTAATTTCAAGCCATTATGTTACAGCATTTAATTCCACGGGCTTTTAAGAAGATATTATGAAAGCAAACAACAAGAACACCAAGAAAAAAACATTAGTTCCTACTTTGTAGCCATTCTAATCCATGACATTTTCCACTTCCAAGATTTTGCTGGGGTTTTGAAGTGGCACAATGATCAAGCAGACATCTGCTTTATTCACTCACCACGGGTTAGGAGGCAATTCAAAACACGTATGCCTGCCTAATACCATAGGTTTACTTATATTTTCCTCTATACATCCATCTGCTACTGTTGTTTTAACATTCATTAATGTTCACTTTAACTCAGTGACCTCAAGGCAGAGAATGAGAAAATACGATACAATGAGCTTTGTTTTCTTAATGAGTGATGGAGATTACCATGGTTAATATTGAATTTTCAAGGTAAGAGTGCACCAGCTGTAGTGTGAAAGTATTTATTTGATTGCTTGCAATATATATTTATTACGTAGTGCATTGGGAAAATTCTACTGCTCATAAAAATGTGGAAAACTAGAATTATTATGTTTTTACCAAATATTTGGAATTGATCTTTGTTTAAATTACTGAACATTTTGATGAGAATTCAAGGCAATCGGTACAAGAAAAAGCAAATTAGCCACGGGGCATAACAAAGCAGTCTTTCACAATCAGTATAGTGTTGTATTTTTTTGTCTCCGAAGTATTAGCTTGCCAATTAATTTTTGGCAAATTTCAAGCGTGTTTGTTATTACAGTGATCACTGTAGATGTTTCCTACAAAAACATTAAAAACAAACAGTATACCAACAATTTGTCCCATGAGAGTAAATTGAACATTCTGATCCTTTTCCTCTTCTTGCTCTCTATTTTGAAAAATATGCATGACTGGGAAATACTGTTTTTACAAAGTGGGATGGAAGGAAATATCCACATTCATTCATTTTCTGTAGCGCTTAATCTCAGGATGGTGTGGGCTTCTTATAATCTAACCTAGCAATTTATTATGGACATGGGTTAATTTAAAATGAGAATTACATTTTTCGGCTTAAACATCATGGAAAAAATATATAGCTTTTTGTCAGTCAACATTTTCAACAGAAACCTCGACATATATGTATCCGTTTCCCCCTGAAACCATTCTATTTGATTGATTTTTTTAATGAAATAGCAGAAAGAAGGAGACACAAAAACAATCCATGATCATTCCTGTGAGCATAAAATAGGGAATGTAATCATGCCATGAAATCCAGGCTTAGAGCAAAGTGTTTAAGCAGAGTTACAGTTTGCACATAGCTACAAAGTTGTTTTCTCACTCAAGTCTGACTTTGAAATGAATCATCTGCTGTGAGCTGGGTACAACAGGTCCATTAAAAATATTTTCTCTACTTAGCATGGATGACTTTACTTCTTATTCACATGAGGAACCTCAAGCACGAGCCTCTCATTCGGAAAACCATGAAATTTGCATCTCATCACTTTGAGCTTTGTGTCAAAGGGAGAACAAAAACATTGCAAACCAATATCATTATGCAGATAAGCAGAGATTCAGTTCAATCACAATTGTTGATCCCAAGTATGAATGTATACATGCTAAATGTTATCCCAGATCCGTTAGTTTTCTTGACGCATTCAGACTTTTAAAAGTCATTTGCAATGAACGGAAAAAAGAAAAGAAAAGGAAAGCATTATACTGCTCCAAAAAGGTTCTCGCGTTATGCTGCAATTCAGCCAAATACTTTTCAATGATGTTTGATGAACTTAAGAACTATGTCACCTAATCGTATCAAATTTGTTCCCTCATGGTGGCTGTGACACCCCCTAGACAATTAGCTTTAGTTTTGCTTCAGGGTGTATAGAGTAGGGGCACTGCAGTGACAGACAGGAGTTGTATTCTGGCACCAAAATATGGGTCTGGAAAGGGTTCCTTTTTGGCATTTAAAACACCTCCAATCACTCCTGTGTCACGGGAGAAGTGACAGACCTGACAGGCTCAGTCTCTTGGGAGCCACTGGGCCTCTTTGCAATCTCTCTGGGTCACTGCGGGGTTGAGGCGCCAGTGAGGAGCTTCTGGCTAGAAACACTAATTATCATAGCTGCCTTGCATTTAGTAGCACTGTGTAGAGCACAAGGTAGCGTGCACCTCCTGGTCATGCTGTCAGATACCTCACAGGACAGCTTCTAATTGTGCAGAATGTAATGCTGAGGGTGTTTAGGTTCAGGGCTGCCAAAGGCAACTTTCCGCATGACTGGTTTATGCAAAATAAACGGGTAGACAAACAAGTGTTGTAATACCCTTCCCTAAATTTGTTGCTGCTGATATTGTATGAGTAGTATGTCATTAAAAATCGGTGTGATGCTTTGATTTGTGGCAAAAGGCACAATGGTGTCGCAAATCAAGCACACTACAAGAGAACAGCATTGCACTACACTACATGCAGAAAATCCTGGTCCCAAACTCATGATAATTTAATGAATGCTTGAAGGCAGAGTTTGAGGCATTGGACAAATATAAATATTAATTAAGACACTTGGGACTTGTGTGAAAGCTCCTTATCCCTGTAAGCTGTTGCCATATTAAAAGGAATTGGTCTGATTTTTGATGTGGTTAGGAATATGCATTGGAGCTTCAAACATGAACTTCTTGTGAACATACACTCATTGATATTGGAGGGTTTGAGATGGAGTTTGTTTAACTTGCAGCTGGTGAGACCCACTAACTTCTGATGGTTCTCTTTGATGAAGTAACTGCTTTGCTTTTTCTCTGTTTTGTCAGATCGTCAGAATGACATCAGAATGCAACGTAGCCTCACATTTGGACAGTTTTTTTTGTTTTATATATTAAAACTGCGTATGGGAATAAAAAAAATCACATGGTTTTCGTCATAGTAAAACTTCCCTTGGGTAGATCGTCATGCATATTTTTTTTTTAATGCAGATCTGCAAAATGATTTTTTTAAATGGCAGGCAGTGGTTCTATCAAAACTGCTGACTTTTACAGTAAATATTTTTTGTAATCAGCTACTTTGGGATTGGCCTCTGTGAAGCAATGTTACAGTATTAACTGCTTAATCTGGTTAATACTGTCTACCATGCAGAATTGTAGGTTGTAATGGAAGAAGATTAAAGGGAATCACTCTCACCTAGTGACAAAGTGACACCAGTAAGCAACGGGTAATTTGGCAAAGTTCCGGATGCTATTTTAGGTCATTAGATTAGGATTTTTGGGTTCAGATGTTTGGAGGGATACTAAATGTCTGTACCCAACACATTTCTCACAATTGAAAATCCTACCTCTTTAATACACATAAACATGATAACGTGCAGGTCTTTCCAGTTCCCTGCATGTAGGGTTTAACATCGCATACGGAGAGTGAATTCCATCTTTCTTTGTTTAGATTTTACAATTATACAACACAGATGTTTCCCAAGCATCCAGGACAACCCAAGGCTTCCTTTGATGTGAAGAAAAAAAACAAAAGATGATGACGGTTGCTGAAAAAGTTAACTTGCTCGACATGCTGAGAAAAAATGCCGGAAAAAGCATGTCGATCGTCATTATGGCATCATTGAATATACCGTGTGGTACGTAAAAAAGAAAAGGCTGACATTTGAAAGATGGCCGCGCTTTCATTTACAAGCGAAACCAAGCGCGTGGTAACCATGAGGAATAAAACCCTCGTCAAAAGGGAGAATGCCCTCTCAGTCTGGGTCTCGGAATGTAATGCAAGGAACATTCCTCTGGATACCAACATCATCTGAATCAAGGCGAAGAAATTGTATGATATCTTAGCTACCAACAAAGACCCTGAATTTCAGCCTCAGCCATTACCAGTGCGATGAGTGAGCCTCGTGAATTTTTCGGCAAACAAGGGTTGGTTTGAAAAATTCTAAAAGATGTATTGCTGCCTGTCTACTGGATGAGCAACAGAACAGATTAGATGACGAAAGCTCTCCATAATGAGTGGTAATATAACTTAATCGTGAACACAAAGATGTATACCTTGCGTGTACTGTGTACTTGGTGCAAAAAGTATGTAAAGCATGTATTGTGGTAGTTATAATAGAGGTGACCAAACTTCGCGATTTTTTGGTTATCGCGGCCATATCTGGCCTACCTTAACCGCGATAATCGAGGGATTACTGTAATGTGAATATGAAAACCTTTTACTACCCATGCAAAAATATGTATGTAAATTGTTGGTGTTAAAACACAGCCATGCTGTTTATTGTGCAACAAGGTCAGTGTTTTTTGAATTAAATAGACTTTAAGGGTGGCAGTTTTAAAAATGAAATTATACAAACATGGTCAATGCATCAAGTAGAAAATCAACAGCTGATTAAAGCGGTTAGAGTGTTTGCATCCATCGGAATTTTTTGAGGCGAGTGCCACATAAAGAAGGGCCTACATGGAAACTGTGCCAGCTCATCTACATGTAGCTTCAGGCTTTTTGGTGACGCTGATGACACCAGCTGAGTCAGAGCACTGTCAATCAACTGCCTGTCCAGTCGAATCCATTTTAAAATGAAAGACATTTCAATGTTCAGCATAAGAACATGAAATTTAGTTTTTCCACCTCAAAGCTTTGAAAGTGCTACAAACCGTTGTATCAGTAATGAGGATTCACGACAAGGATTTGCACCTGCCCTACAGTCAAAGGCATGGCTTCAAGTGACACAGTGGGTGTTAGATGGACCAACTCTTTGAAAGGCAAGTTACAGGTTTGCCTCAGGGCCTTTGCATAATATATCTATTTTTTTCTTTCTTTCTCAAGGTGGCAAGAACAATAACTACAATATTTCTGGCCACACCAATTCATGCTTCACGTGAACACTTCATGAGTTATTAGTTATTGAAGTTCGTGTCACACATGCTGAAGCACTGTCTTTTCATTGTGGGACATCTTTCCATTAACTGCTTACCATTTCTATATTAATTTTCATAGACACAAATTTGAGTGCTTGTCCACATATACATCTATATATATTTTTTTTACATATTTGGCCAAACATTTTTGACATATTGGAAGCAGTTGCATAAAAAAGACCTTTTTCACATTTGCCATGCCAACATTTCTGGCTTCATTAACGCTTCAACAACAAAATAAAAAGTTCATTTAAGACCAAAGGCTATAATAGACGGTAGTTAAAGCATTTATTCAATCAAAGAGTCAAGAGAGGTAAATAATAATTATAATGGTGGCCACAAAATTCTTATTCTATATCTCCCCTCTGTTTAAATGCAGTACATGACAAATGTATGTCAAATAAAGTGAGAGGAGTACGCTTTTTTATTTTACTTTCTTGAAAAGGCTTGGTATTTAAAACCCGTTCTCTTCTCAAAAGTGCTCTACTTGGCCTGACCTTTTCCTTTCTATCACTTACAAGACCCGTATTTATTCAACTCTCTGAGTGATTACTTTATGCCCCGTCAGCTCACCTTGAATTCAGCTGTCATCATATCAACTATTTTCAATGTGATATTGTTTCTCACCTTTTATTAGTGGTGAAGTCTGTGTTGAATACTCTTCCCCGCAACGTATTACTCATCTCCATAAGTAACACAGTCACCAAAGTGCCTTAATCCTTTGTAAAACAAATACACTCCCTAAATGTTCCTACCCAATCACCAATATATCAATAAAATCTAAGTAGATATACAATATTTTAAACGAAGATAACTTATTTCATCCACATTGTTCCAAATTGAATAGTATCCACAACACAATAATGTTCACAAAACATAACTACTTTAAGAAATCAGATTGGTATTGCATTTGCGCATGCATGTGTGTGTTGATATTTGTCGGAATGAATGCTAAAAATATTCCAGCAAAATGACGACAAATAAAATAGCAGACTTGTGGATGTTTTTTTAAGATGTGAAGAGCAAATCACTAAGAGAAGCCTGTGAAAATAAAGCTGGATCGCTTTACCAATCAAGAGCTGTTCTTTTGCACAGACTTTTGATTTGTAAATTTTAATGCAATCAACTTCACTCTCTAACTCAAGATTTAATTTAAATATGTTTAATATTTACTTCCAGAATGTCAGAAGTGCTGAAACGAATGCAGAACATTTTATCTCAACTTTCTCATCATTAATTGTCTTACACTCTACATCTGTTTGATTTGTTTATTTCTTGCGAAACAAATGTTCAACGTTAACATGATGAATTGTGTCTCTTGCTTATTGTCTGCTAAAATAAGCTTCAACAACTATGTGCCCCTTGTGAGGATAAGTGGTATTGGGAGTGCTGAAAGTAGAGAAACAGCAATCACACTTTGTTTTCACCACTTTTCACAGGGATAACAGCACTTATGTAAATATACCACCTAAGGTTGAATATTTGTGAACTCTGTATGAATTGCTTATTAACTAAAGAAAATCACAAAACATTTCTTTTCCAGTAATATACTATAGCTAGACAGCCATTAATTTTATATTAATAATACATATTTTTAAAAACTGTACATTTAATGGGCAAAATGCGTCATACAGTATAAAGAAAAGTCTTTGTCAGTCATATTTGTCCTCTGTTTGGCCTTGAGATGTTCAAATCTGGCATTCTTTTCATAAGAAAAACCATTGTACTTAATACACAATGTACTGTTATAGGCATTATTACATTACATTACATAGATAATTTGTTGTCGGTGCAAAAAAAATGCAATTCACATTATTTTGGTTTCTTATGCACAAGTGCATATTTACATTTAAGTAAATATAATTGGCTGCCAACACTGGATATGTGTGTTAAATGTAAGTTATTCTATTTATTAATAATAAAATACTATATTTTGCCAGTTAACCATGGGGGAATGAGTCGACTGTTATTCCTCATTACTTTTAACCTTCTTGAGCTCACTGTGAATAGTCATCTTAGAGGATGCTCTTCATCAGACCCCCGTCTGCTCACGCAAGCTGTTGGCAATGACTAGCGCAATAGTGACTGAGGCGACTCTGAGACGATGTTTACTGGTTGACAGCAACACCCTGCTTCCCCTGTATGCTCCAGCAAGCATTTCCATTTAGTTCACTTCAGAAGCACCTGTCTAATTTTTCCGTGGAGACAGAAATCCTTTAAACCCCTTTGTATCCTAGGGCAACATATTTACAGAGGCCTGGTTTTCCAATACCGAGGACAGATTAACACTCCTTCCAGATATATGAATCTATGCCACCCACAGGTTTCTTCCTGGGCCTGAGCGACTCTATCCATGGCCCTATCCCTATACTCATACCCTACACAACAATTTGTATGGAGTTTGATTCTGGAAAATTAAACTAAACTTTCCTAAAAAGGACATTTAACAGGAAATTATGGAAATGCTGTGAGGAGAAATGATGCATAGAACATTATTAAAAAGGCAAACAAGCAAAAATCTTCTTGACATTTTTACTACAACATGAATGATGAAATTGATCTGCAGGAATCATTTGCAGTCATTTTGCTGCATGCGGTACAACGGCTGCCAAACTGACAGCCTGTTTTTACTCATTGCAAATTGTAAATGGATGTTTGAACTACAATAACGTGGGTGCTGGGAAAGGGTTCAGCCAATCAGACATGGCAATGCTTTTATCTCAACAAGCATCCAAAAACAGTGTGATCATATTTTACTCAAACATTTTAAAAGCATTCCCAAGACAACATATTTGCAATGAAATGCATTTAAAGCTCATTCCGAGTGTTTTGGGAATGTACCATTGGAATATCACATATTTGTTTTTTTTTTTTGCATACTCATTTTTGCCAAATTACTTCCTACTCATCTTTCACATTGAATAAAAAAATATAATGATATACTAACCATGATTATATGGGATAGTTGGTGATTACAATAGCACTACTAAAAGTAGTTAATCAGTTTTGATCATATGAAAATGAAAATTTAGCTTGGTTTCTTCTGTGATATTGCTTTTAAACTGACAGATAGGCATAGCACAAATTAATAACCATGTATATTTACCGTTTTGTTGTCTTTGTGTATTTGTCGTGCAACTGTCTCTCTTGCAAACTTTTTGTTTTGCTTATCCTCAAGCAGTTTTCTTCTTTTTCACAGTTTGAATGCATGTTCAATAAAAACTGCATTTTAATAATCAACAGGAGGATTTGACGAAAGTTACTCTCATACTATGCCTCCACACTTCTGCAAGAAAAATTCAAGATCCAAGTATTTGGTGCCAAGCAAGTAAGCATTGTTAAACATAAAATTCACTGGGAATTGGGTGTGTATTTTCTTTTTATTCATGGCACAGTTGTTTATTTAGAAGTACTACATGATTTGGGTTTGAATTTTTTTGTATTGCTTAATTACATTGCGATTTTATAGTAGGTCTTTCCATTTTGGGGGTATTTGAGGCATCTACCGTCTAAAACTATATAGAGTTCAACAACAAGAAATCTCACCACTAATGATAAAATTATTCATTTTTAAGTAACACTCTTACAAACATCTCTCTTGAGTAACCATATTCTGTATGAGTGTTTTGGTTTTTCACTTGAAGATTCCAATTCCCCCAAAAATATATATAACAAATTGGAGCCGGAACACTTGAAAGTACAAATTCAAGAAAATAACACAAAACATGGTGCCCCATGTTGTGTTAACTACGTAAAGTGGATATTTGCTGCATGCTGAGTCATTTCTGGGTTCACTGTAAATATGATTAATTATGTATATGTCAATGCAGTATTTTTTTCCTTAGAAGATAAAAAAACATGCATTTTTTTTAACTTGTTGAAATACCATGGGAATCCCATCCAAATATGTGTCAGTTTTCCCCTTAGTTGTTTATAAGAACCTACTGTATTAATGTATAAAAAGTATGTTTTTAAAAGCCAGAAACTGTATTTTTCAGGCTCCATTCGTGAAGAAAAAAGTGTTATTATTTCTGAAAAATCATTTTAACTATGCAAATGTTACTTGTGTCCGACAAATGTGGTGGCCAGTTATCCAAGTATAATTCTACATTCAGTCATTTTATTGGAATGGATTAAAGCATCACTAAACCCATAATGCGTTATCATATCCAAGAAAGGACAGAATAAGAATGATTCAAGTTATTTTATTGATCATCAAGAATGCATGCATTTTCTTGGCAAGGGACTATTTGATTGTTTGCAGTAATAAATACACATCTGTTGGTTTTTTATTATTTGTTTATATGTCTCCATCGATATTATGGAACTGCAATATATTTTTCCCATTTGGAATCCCAAGGACGAGTAACTTTTATTATTCGGGGTTGCCACTGATAAAAAGTTTACTCCTTTGAGTCTTTTAACTAAGACATAAATCAGCTTTGCAGTGTCACAGTGGCAGGCCATTGTCCCTTTTTCCCACATTTAACTTGTATTTATCATGCACCGGCTCTGTGTGGTTTGAATATTTAACCAATATTATTATTATTTTATCCTAGCTAAAGTCAACCCTTCAACACCTAAGTGTCCCTCTTGTTTTATGACTCTTTTGTTTGTCTTTCTTATGCATCTTTTTGAAAGTCTAGCTGGGTTTTCTCCAAGTTAATTTCAAAGCACTAAGCACTATATATTCTGTTATATGCCATGTATTGTTACCTGAGTTGGATTTATTTACTTCAACTTTGGTCTGTAGAACACCCAATAAGGTTCCAAAGACAGATATGCTTTAAATAAAATCAAAGTGATGCTGGATTTATAATGGATTTCAGGTATTATATCAGGTATTATTCAAAAACACTTCCATTCAATTCGGCTTTCAGGTACCCAGTTTAGCTGATCTGCCAACTCTAAGTGCATCCGAAAGCACAAACAGTTTAATCACACTATTTGTATTTATGTGGCACTGATTCCCCCACCCTCGGAACACAACCTGGCACCGACCTTGGGGCCATGCGCTTGATCTCAGCACAGACTTTACCACTTAATGATAAAATGAGAAAACTAGGTCGGAGATGTACATCACCACCAAAAATAGTGAGAAGTTAACATCTTCAGAGCACCAAGACTTACAACTGGGAAATCATCTCTAAATAAATCAAATGAGTTTCACAAATAGGTGAAGTGCCTTTGGGAGTCATAGGTTTGCTCTTGGGAAGAACGAACACTTCGAGATCATTAACTGAAAATGAATGACCTGCTCATGTATACACTAGAAACCCATTTGAGCAGTTAGATGAATCAAAATTAAAAGACTTTTGATTCTTTGTTATCTTACCTGTATTTGTATTCTTTTTTAACCTCAAGCTTAAAAAAAGAGTAACATATCTAAGCTTTGCAAACATTACATTGAGAGACAATTGAGACCTACATATTTTATAAAAGTTGTTCAAACTATACACAATAGGCCAAGAACGGGCATGTGCAACCCTCCCCATTTCCACACCATGCTGTAAAAGGACAAAGTGCTCTCAATTCTACAGAGCCATTAGATCACAATCTCAAATACATAGTTGGAATAATTTGGCCTATTTCCACCACTACAGGTTGTTGCTAGCCATCAAGCTACGCATGCAAGCTACAACCCTCCGGAAAATACATTTTCCCTTCCACGGGTCTCACTCAAAGGCTTCCCATCATCCCTACCTTCCAATACTTTCCCATCAAGTGGTGCATGGTGAACTGTTATTTGACACGGTGTAAATTTGCTCGGTTACAATTCTGCCAAAGGCCAACTGAATACAGAGGCAAAGGCCACCAGGGATCAGAAACTGCTTGGCCTCCATAGACCACATCTCTCAGGGCATAAACGCATCCGAATTGCTGGGAGGAATTTGGCAACGGGCATAGCAACTGAACAAAGATGTGCAATTGATTGTCAGTGGATGATCTGCTTCATCGGACGCGTTCACAGTCTGACGAGTGGAAGCTCAATTTTTACCGATTCTGAAACTTGCAACTTCATAGACATCACATTCTTTTTTTGTACTTGTTCAAATTGGAAGGTTCCTTAACAAAACCTGTCTTCTCTGCCAATTGTCAAATTTCAAAGGCATATTTTTGTCATTTACAGTGTCTTTGATACGGCCAACGAAATATGTTTAGACATACAGTAAATGTTAGAACTTACCATAGTTGGGATCAGAGTTGCCATCTGCTTCTGTTCTCTGGTCAGGGGAGGCCTGCTCATAGAAGTCATCTTGTGCCTGCACCAGAGGGAGAGGATGTGTGAGGAGAGAGCCACTGCCTACAGGCTCGTGCTCCCCCAGACCGCTGTCACTGCAGCTCTCCTGGGAGCCGTCCGGCAGGTGAAACGTGACACGTCGCTGCGACTAAAAAACCAAAAGCACAGGACAGAGCCTTACACATTAGTGCTCTCCATCGTGCCATATTAGAAAGTTAATATGAAATTAATTTATAGTCGAGAATGCTGCTCCAAAGTCCTAGCGATTATCATATATTACTGTTCTCCCTTTGGATATAGTCGTAGAATTATTTCCATTGATTGAAGAAGAAGAGTTGAAATTGAATAATCAAGCATTATTATTATCATTTGGTTAAAGATCTACAGAGACTTTTAGACTGTCTTTGGGGGCAAAGAAAATGATTAATTGTCACGTTTCACTGCACAATGACAACCCAAAAATGCAGGAAAACAATCAATCAGGTGAGTGATTAAAATGTATGATCCTTGACTAAGGTCATTTGAAATCAGGCATAATTAATATTTGCAATAATAATTCAATGTCCACAGCACTGTTTCATGAACTTTGATGACAAAATGGTTTGGTTTGTGTTGTCTGTTTGATTTGGTATTTACAAAGAAGTGATATTCACCAAACCATGAATGTCATTCCCACATTATGTCTATGCAAGTAAGAAATGTATTCTATGGTCTTTGACCTGTATTATTATTAATGCGTGTGCACACAACCAGAGACCAATGCACACAATCTTTAAAGCCAACCTGATTTAATTTTCAAGTACAAATTTTGATTGTCTTTCCCCTGTAGCTCCATGACATTTTCCTCTGGGTTTTTCATAAGTCCAGACACAAGCCTCCAGCTAACCTTTTGTGGGAACAGAGAGGTGTTCATGTCACATCATTGGTGGTGACAGACAGGCACAAGTTTTCCAGTAATTATTGGCAAAAGCAAAGGTCACCCAATCTGCAGTCTAATGCAAATGACCTCATTATATATTTAGAATTGCTCCAAGAACATGCAGCATCCAATTAAACAAAAAGGGTCTAATAACAGAACCGAGAATGTGGACAGGGGTGATAGGAGTGGGTAGGGGAGTCAGGGGCTCTGATTTGCAGAGGGAGGGATGTGGCCTTCAGAAAGAAATGCTGGAGGACATTATTGCGAATAATAAATGATGGATACAGGTACTTATTGGTGGTGCGCTGGGTCCTTTCTGATCTTTTCTTTCAAGTGTATTGTGAAGCGGTTCATAAGAGAGGGAAGAAGAAAATAAAAGAAGTATGTGGTCTGGTGTATATATATAAATATATATAAATGAAAAAAAATATATATATATACCTATATATATACACATATAATATATATATATATATATATATATATATATATATATATATATATATATATATATATATATATATATATATATATATATATATATATATATATATATATATATATATATATATATATATATATATATAAAGAGAGAGAGAGATACTACTTGACAATTCTAGATATGTGACGGACTTCTACGATGTCTGAATGAAGCCACACACACACACACACACACACACTTCATGTAAGATTGCATAAATAACTTTGAATTGACCTGTCTTGCAGAAGACTTGATTACTTGAGACTTACTTGGGTGTTGCAAATGTCTGAGTTCTACCAATCTCTGGGACCATGGGCTAAAATGTTTGAATACATTTCCACACTTGCCTGCTAAATTGCAATAATATTAGCATAAAAACATTTAAACTATCCCTGCTGCCAGTTTACAAGCTATTATGATTTATCACGCCTGCTAACCCCTATTATCAGCTTTGTGCGGTATTATTTTTATCTATTTATTTATTTAAATAATCTTTCTGGCTAAAGATACTCACACAAGCAAATCTGTCAAAAAAACAACAGAAGCCCTTTATACGTGTATGTGACCATCTTACAATAAATGTCATGCAAGCTTCCAATGAGCAGTCAGGAAAAAAATGTTATTGCATGCTGCTTGCAATGCAAATTAGAAAACAGTTTGTACATGAGATGAAAGTCTAGTTTGCACACTTCATTCAAATGATGTCCAAGTAAACTATTCATCAAACAGTAAAAAAGTCACAGCTTGCTAGTAGAGACAAAAGTAGCGCAGAAGCTTGGGGACAAAACTAGGTGGTTGCATTCCAAATTAATTTAAACCGCATCACAATCATCCGTTTTGGGTTTGGCGTTTTAAATAAATTCAAGAACTAACAAATAGCTCTTTAAACCAGAAGTATTGACTCCTAAAACGGCTGTATATTTTTTAAAACTGTGATGCATTATACCATCACATTTATTTGCAATGTTTCGCACGTACGTCGTCTCAGCGGCTTGAGTGGTTAGCACTTTGGCCTCATAACTCTGCGGTCCATGGTTCAAATCCAGGTCGGTCCACCTGTGTGGAGTTTCCATATTACTCCTAAGGCCGGCATGGGTTTTCTCCGGATACTCCGGTTTCCTCCCACATTCCAAAGATATGCATGGTAGGCTGATTGGACACTCTAAATTGCCCCTAGGTATGAGTGTGAGCGTGAATGGTTGTTTGTCTTCTTGTGGCCTGCGATTGGCTGGCCACCGATACAGGGTGTCCCCCGCCTCTGGCCCAAAGTCAGCTGGGATATGCTCCAGCACCCCCGCAACCGACCCTAGTGAGAATAAAGCAGTTCAGGAAATGAATGAATGAATGTTTTACGTGTGTTAAGAAGAAACATGTTGTCAGTAGAGGCAATATGTACAAATTAGCTACATGTAACAAAGTCTGAATTATTTTACTTTGCTTTTTAGTGTCTTTTCGCTTCCCGAGTCTGACCATATGGAGCATAACGTTCAAACAAAAAAGCAACCTCTGTGCGGTATTGTGTTTCACGTGAAAACTGTATAACACTTTAATCTGTAAGTAAGAAGCTTTTGCACCCCTGAGCTGAATTCAAATGCAAAAATGTGCGCAATTGCTCATCCAGAAGAACGAAACCTCCTTAGCCTCACAAATAATCTCATCTAGCAGCAGTCTGACACCTGCAGTGAGAGAACACATCCCATGAGTTTGTTCTCACAATCACACCACTAAGGGAGATCAGTCATCCGGGAGAACAAAACTTACAAAAAGATCTTTGTCTCGATCCCTCAGCGCTGCACATCCTTTCCCCGAAGACCAAAGGTTCTCTGCCATCTACTGGCTTTCTTTGGGAATACATATTAATAGCTTGGTGAACCCCAAAACATCATAGAATTTATTTTCTTTGTAGTTTGCTTCAGTCAAATTTATTTGGAGGAAAAATTCATTTTGAGTGAAAATGACATCATACTTATGTCTGTCTTGAATATTAATTTAAACACTGACTCATTCTGCTTTGACTACATTTCCTTGTGACGGTGTATTATTGCCTCCACATTAAACTATTATAAGCGTACATGTATGGCAAATAATTATCACTGTTTTTGCGCTTTGTGTGTCTGTGTACAACCAGTGTGCACATCAGAACCATCCAATCAAATGATCTAAAGCAGATTAATGGATTCAATTCAGAGATAAACATGTTTATTTCTCTTTCCACATATTTGCATTATGTATTTTCAATTATCATGCTGTAAACACAAATATATATTTTTAGTAAAATGAGGATAGCCCTTACAAGTGTGTACTGATGCTAAATACTTGCATCAAGAACAATTTTTGTCAATAATGAAAAGTTTATCATATATGTTTTATCGTATAATCATTCTAATGTTTATTTGTTGTACCTAATTATCTGATCCATTGGCAAAATTTGGCAAAATTTGGGAAATGAGGAGAAGTCGCGAGATGTGACTTACAAAATATGGAACATTTATCAGTCACTTAATTAATATTCTAGTCATACAAAATATTAAAGATTAGATAGTGAGAGAGAGAGATTGTGAGAATGAGCGAGAGAAAGAAGTGTATTTTCCCATTATAAATTATGATTGTGTGGTCAGCAGTAAAATGAGAAAACTGAAGTCTTCAAGATATTCGACAATGAGCGAAATCCACAGCTTGTGCTTGTAAAACAAGGTGCTTACCCGTCACAAAGCGGTAGCATTTGGTTTTTTTTTTTCGGGTGAGCTGAACATTGATCTCGTGCTAGCGCTCCAGCTTCACTCTAGATTTGGTTTGTCGTTAAATAAAGCTGACTTCAGGTTACCGAGAACTGCAAGATTGGAGTAGTTCAAGCTGTTCTCCTGTGCCTGAAGCGAGGCTGGAAAAACCTGTTTGACTGCCACAGAGCATCAGCTAAACATTAACCTCTTCTGATTCATTCATTGGCACTACCCTCTGTTGCCATTCACAGCTATAAAGCACAAGACACAGCAATTCTCCTCTGAGTCTTTCACATTAAGGAGAATAGTGTGTCAGTCAAAAGGCAGTTATCTACAGAGCAGAGGTTGCCAGGTATCCTAGCCTGAAAAGGGGTTTGACATTTTTTAATGAATTATTGTCAGCACTATTCATTTTTTTACCCTTTACTGTGCTGTTCTCCACAATAAAGTATTGCACTATCCTATTCGAAACAAAGTCAAAATACTGCATGTATATGATGTATGAAGTGAGCCTTCACTTGGGACGAGCATATCTGTGACCCGCCACAGCAGATGTTTTAGTGTGTGTTACATTTTATGTTTAATACAAAGTAGTGATTCAATCTAAAACCTACTGTATATGCTATAAATAGGCATCCTACACTGTTAAGCGATGCTGTATTTTTCCTTTTTTTTAACCTGCAATTATATTAACCCTAGTGCTCTACAGTTTAATTACCTGGATTTATTCTGAAGACATTTTTTTCCCATCTATGGTCTATCTTATTTAGTCTTTTTACATTACCAGTTACTGTATATGAATTCCAGTATATGGTTCAATGGTGCCTCGCAATTGTAAGTGCATTTAACTTCAGATATTTCCACCTCATGAGAATGTGTTTCATTTCAGCAGGAAAGAACATTTTGTGCACAAGAGGTATGTTGAGCAACACTGCATAGTAGCAGATGTCGCTTTACTTTTAATGAAATAAGGGTGGTGTCAGAGGTGATGCCTTGTGCTCGAGTGCCATGAAAATAGCTCACAGTGCCTCAAAATATTGCAATTGACACTCTCCTTTGAGCATATGTCTGTGCAGGATCACACTTAAAGCAGGTCTGTGATGACTGTGAAACATTGAAGCCGGAGAGTTATTGGAAGGTGAAATGAGTATTTTAAGACAAATGAACAAGGATGTGTTGGAAGCGCTTCTATTACTCTGATGCGGTGCTATAGACGTCTCATATTTCTGAGGTTAAGGGTTCGAATTGGGACTCTCGCACTACAATATGACGTTTGCATGTTCTCCCAGAGCTTGGTTGGTGTATCTCTGTGTACTTTTGTTTTGGTAGGTAGCTGGATGAATGATAATACTGTTGTTCCTCATGTTTTATCTTCATCTAAAACCATGCAAAGTCATTTTTCCCATTTGCTCATCATTAATTACCAAAAAAAAGTAATGGTCACTTCATTATTTTACATTAATAGTAAAAGTGTGGCTTGTTGTGTGAGAATTACTTTGACTTAGTGAAATGTTTTAGTTATGTTCTTTATTTTCTATGCTGAATTATGGCAATATTGAAAAATTATTTTCAGTTTAATGGTTTTAAATAGTAGCATAATGGCCTAGTTTAGGAATTTCCTGAGACCATGAGCTTTCCCACAAATAAAAGAGATCGTTTGGTAAAATAATGCATTCAAAGTGGTGTTGTTACACAATGCAGAACATTAGAACATTTGATTGTCGAATGGTTGCAGTTTTGCGTATTATATTTATATTTTGCTTGTGCAAACCATGTATCTCTTGTCTCTTATCCTCATGAACTCTTATGTCACAGGAGACGGCCAAACCATGGACAATATCTTCACTTAGTGTAACACTGTTTCCCCTATTGCAGCTAGAATAGCTGACCAACTCACTTTATCCACCAAAGTTATAAGGGTAATTGGACTCTGTGGAGGGATAATAGCTAGCACTAAAACTAAAATAAAAAATATATAAAAAGACTGCAAAACACACACACACACACACACACAAATACATCAACTTTTTTTTTTAAATCCGTGTAAACATAATTTTTAGAGTATTGCAGGTTAAAAAAAAAGATAGGGTATAGCTAGCTCCAGGCTTGACACACTCCCTGTTTAGCTAAGTTTAAACAGAAATCCTCCAAAGTAACATTCGGCAAAAATATGTGATAGTTTAGTCATGGAAATAAATGGAAATGTTGTTTGCTATTCAAGAATATCCAAAGGCAAAACATGTGCGGTATTACATGTTTTGAACACTCTCTCCCAATAAACATTCCCCCTATTGGTACAAAATTGGAATAAATATGTCCTCATTGTGAGTCTGTGTGTATGTTGGTTTCTGAGTGTTCAAAAAAAGTGCAGGCATTCACTTGGGACTCTTTCTAACTGTCGAAATATCCAAAAAGGACAAATAACTAACAACATAGCGTTACAGTGATTTTTATTATTTTTTTCATTCATGCCTGTCAATATTAGCATTAACAGACATTATTGAAATAATGATAACGGGGAGATGCCACACTATCTTCTGGGATTTGAAATTCAGCGAATATATAATGGATATTAGGTTCAAGATGAGCATTATTTAAACACAAGTGCTAAATCTTCTCTACTGGCAGTGTGTAAACATAAGCAATGCCGGCAGTCTGTATCACCATGACTCTCATAACCCAACTGTGCCCTGAAACGCCGCATTGAATCCCTCGCAAGTCCAGTGGCTTATCACATAAACAATGATTGCACTCAAAGTCATCAATCACATGAGTACAGTTGTATATGCTGTAAGACCTTTTTTTAAAGCAGTGGGGCACAAACCATACGATGCCACAAAATAACACACGTCAACGATGATCGAGGGTTTCTTCAAATACAGTAGAATCATGTGCTATACTTTGCATCAGTGATGCTTGCCATCAAAGTGCCATCCAAAATGCCACATAAAAATGGTAAAATGAAAAAGTGCCTCTCAGGTCTTGCAGCTGAGGCAGAAAGATTTAATGAACTAATTGGGAACCAACTGAGATAATTAGGCATTTGGGATATGGTATGATCCCAATCTTTTTTTGCCTGTTGCTTCAGCACCATAGTGTGGTGTATTCCTGCTGTTTAATTTTGTTAATTAACATGAATGTTTGAGTCACTGTCGACAGATTAGCAGAGTGTAAAAGGGAAAACAAGCGAATGATTAAAACGTGTTCCCATCAACTTAACAATGTTTTCTTCTAACCTTTATGCCTTTGGGAATTGTAAGCCTTTGCCGATTCAAAAAATGATATATGTAATTTAATTGAATTTAGTTTTTTTTAAAGTTTTTTTAAGGAGAACAGGTTTGTGGATAGATGATGCCAAGGGATAATGACAAAAATGCTTATACCATTTATCCACATGAAACATTATGCTTCGTTTGCTACTCTTTGAATGCAAGTGCAGTCAAGTTGACTTCAAAATGGTATAATCACACAAGAAAATTGTTGCTACACCTTTGTCATTAAAAAACAAAATAAAACAGAACACACAATGGTGAGTAAAATCCCTTGATACCAAATGAACACTGTGATAATAAACTTTTAGCAAGATAAAAATCAGTCATTATTTTTGAAAAAATAAACTAGAAAAATGATGATGCCCATAACTTTTATTCGACACCTTCTGATAGCAATCTTTACAATCAAACATTTTTTGTTGTTGTAAATGTTAATGAGACGTCTTATCAACATCTATTTTCGTCCACTCCTTTGAAGCAAACTCCTCCAGTTTTCTCAGGTCTGAAGAGTATGCACGCCATATAACATGTTTAAACTCATTCGACATATCTTCAATGGAATTTATATCTTAGCTCAAATCAATCACTTGTTTCCTTTTGGACATTCTCATGTCTTTCAGGCTGTGTTTTAGGTCATTATCCTATCGAAAGAGCGATAACCTGCGATTTGGAAAGAAAAATTCTGACAAATGGCAACACAAGTCCTCTACAGAATACCTTGCTTGCCTTGAAATTTCATTGTACCTTTCAGAGCTTAGATAAATCCTGTAATCGATGCAGTACAGACTACAGAACTTGTATCACAGTAAAGACACTGTTCTTTTCTTGATATGTTTCATTGTTGTGTCTAAGAACATTAGGTTACTGTACAATAATACAAAGCTCAAATTCTGTCTTATCTTTAGAAAGGACATTCTCCCTGAAGCTTTGTGGTTTTCTTACTATGCATTTTCACAAATTCCTTTCTTGCGTTATTGTGATTTTTATGAACTCTGATGCAAAAAAAAATGAAGCATGCAAGAAAAAAAACACCATGAAGAAGGCTCAGTACTCTTTTGGGGCTGCTACCTCACAGAGGGTTTCTTGGAACTGTCCATGGTGCCTCAAAAGGCTACACAACAAAATATTAAGTCATGGGTACTATTATCTTTGTCCAAGGTTGGCTCATTACTTTTTGTGTTTAATAAATAATAATTTTGAAAAGAATTTCCAAAGAATTGGCTGGCTTTGTTTAATCTCCAAGAGATGTTTATGTATTGTTACTTTAATGTTTTCCAAGTGATTGTGGGTATTTTTCATTCATTAAGCCTGTAGTGCCAACAAATGTGTCGTTGTGGGTACAAACAATGATGGAGTAAACATGTTTGATTAACAGTTGTATTAGTGAACCTGCTGCCAATATCTACACACAAGAATCAAGTGTGTCTAGTGGCTATAGCCCAATGAACCAATTCAAGGGATTGGTCCAAAATTTCAACTTTCAACTTTGTCTAGACACAAATGGAGCTCATTTACAGCAGACTATCATTATTTTGGAGTTTTCACCTAATGAGAAATTACGATTAGCTAAATGTTACCCGAGAGTAATTGAGCAGGACTTTTGTTGTTTGCTGTGCTCTTATTATTGGATGCCAAGGTGTCCTTCTGTGAGGCTGACAGGAACTGAGTGGTAGGCCAAATTGATTGGTCTTCTCTTGCCCGCCAAAATGACCTGAACTCAATTTGCTTGCGATGGCTTCAATTTCCTGGCTGGGCACAATCCTCCTACCTCTCCTCCTTCCCACCCCAACTCCCTCTCTTCCTCACTTCCTCCAGCTCTTAAAGAATCTCCTCCTTGCTCGAGAGCTGTCATTTAATTAAATTAGTCAATGAGATGGGGGGTTCTTTTTGTCCTGTCACGTCAAATGTAGTTGTCTCCTGTCCCTTTGCTAATTTGTAAAAGAAAAACAACATGTATACCATGATAGGGGTTCGACTTTTATCTCTCTCTCTATATATATTACATACCTGGTGGCAGTGTGATTTTGAGTATGAGTAGTTGTCTGTTTCATTGTGCCCCAGCAACAAATTCAGTCTCCCCCACCTGCTGCTAAAGCACCCCCTTCATGAGGATAAGGGGTATAGAAGATATATATAAAGACATTTTTTTCTCACATTCTAAAACTTCAAAATTTACTGGCATATGAGACCCCCTACATGTAGCTATGTTTTCTGCAATAGTAATTGCCTGAAAAAAAGATACTAGATCTTTGCTTATCCCTAAATTTGAAGAAAACCATGTTAACTAAAAAAATGTCGAATTTCCAAACTCATGTTGTAATACGCAAAGGGCCATTGTGCCCCTTACAAATGGGTGAGACTTGTACTAAAAAAAATCACCTGGATCGGTCCACCTGTGTGGAGTTTGCATGCTCAAACCCAGGCTTGTGAGGGTTTTCTCCGAGTTCTCCGGTTTCCTCTCTTATTCAAAAAAACATGCATACTAGGCTGTTTGGACCTCAAGGTATGAGTGTGAGCGTGAATGGTTGTCTGTCTCCGCGTGCACTACGATTGGCTGGCCACCAATTCAGGATATCCCATGCCTCATGCCTGAAGTCAGCTGGCATAGGCTCCAGTACCCCCTAGGGAGGATAAGCGATTCGGAAAATGTATTAAAAAAAAAGGCTCGGAAAACACAAAGGGTTTGTTTTCAGAAGATTACTAATGTGTATTTTTCCATAACAAATTTAACTGGAAAGACACCCTATTTGCATGACCAAACTTTCAGAAGCCTTGTCTAGTAGTCTTGTGAACTCATTTCAAATGCACATAATACCCACACGGTCAACGACTGATTAGAAGAAAAACAGGATCTAAGGCCGGAGTCAAGCAAAGAGGTCTTTGAAGTGATTACCTTACATGCTTTGGCCTTGCTTTTGTTGCATGAAAGATAAACATGTGGAGCTGCTCAGCATATGCCAGCTTATGTCAAGATGAAAGATTTTTACTAGCCAATATCAGAAATCCGCTGAATTTACTGAGGGTATTAACTGGCCTCAGAAATACACTGCTATTGCAAGATCATAATCTGATTTCAGACACTGTCAGCCTCTCAGCATTTTACTATGGCCAAGAGTTCAGAGATGATAGCCTGCAACCACAACAAAAAAAAACCTTGACTTTCACCCTCCACTTTGTTTATCTTTAATAATCTTTCCCTTTACAAAGTTTAAAAAAATCCCATACCCAGGCATACAATTGCAAACATGTAGGGCATTCTATTAGATAAGCTTCAAGCACCATACAACAGCCTTTCAACGTTTTTCTCACTATTTTAATATTTGTCTGCGAGGATATGCTCTCTTCTGGGTGTATTTACAAGCGGACTCACAAACTTTTATCTTTAGGAAAAAAAGAAATCTGACTTATATTTAATAGTGATCAATCTCACTTGTGTATAAACCAGGAGGCATGGATGCAATACACCAAATAAAGGATAGGGAATTGAAAACGTTTTTTGCTTTCTTTTTTCCAATTTGGCTTTTTAAGTTGCACTGTAGTTGTATCGCTATTATAATTATGTTGACCTAAAGCTGTTGACACATTGTTGCAGTACTTTACCTTTCAATGTGGTTGTGACTAATCATAAAGCCCAGAATCTAAAAGTGGGGAAGTTAGACCACAACATAATGGTAGCAGTAGTATATATCTATCTATATCTATATCTAAAAAAACATCATGGAGAAGGTTCAGTACTCTTATGGGGCTGTAATATCACAGAGGGTTGCTTGGAGCTGTCCAAGGTGCCTAAAATGTTTCACAACAAGATATTAGGTTATGGGTACTATTATCTATTAAAATGTTGTCTTGTTACTTTTTTAGTTTACTAAATATTTTTGAAAATTATATATATATATATATATATATATATATATATATATATATATATATATATATATATATATATATATATATATATATATATATATATATATATATATATATATATATATATATATATATATATATATATATATATATATATATATATATATATATATATATATATATATATATATATATATATATATATATATATATATATATATATATATATATATATAGTCTTTATGCCGCCTTACATCGTTGAGCTGTTTGATCACTTAAGGAAACTTGACTTTTGCCGAGAATGTATTTAGTCTACAAAGAAATGCTGTGCCTTGACGGTGGAATCTGTTCTAGCGCTTTTCAAAAAGCCCAAGAGGGACAAAGCCAGAAGCTTATCCTTTGTGTATGGGGAACAAGGGATAATTCGGGCCGCTGGTGCAATGACAGTAAGGTTGCAAGCAGGATACCGATGGGTCCCCGTAGCTCCAGGGAAATTACCAAGCGATATAAATAAAATGCTTTGAAACATTGCATGATTGTTTTCGCTCCCCCATATCCATCTTTTTTGACGTGTTGAAATACCTTTATGGATTCCATCAACACAAATTGAATGGAAGGTGGAAGACAAACTTGTAAATTTGATTCTCAAAAATACTGCCAATCTCATCCTCATTATTTAACTATATAGTCAAAACATTTGCATGCCTTAATTCATTACTGAGAAATCTTATTGCATTCACCTGCAAAAAAAATTCAAAATAATATAATTGCGGGGTTGTTTTTTGAATTATATATATTTTCTGAAACCTCTGTGGTCAGCATGTCGGACTCACAGTTCTGAGATTGAGGGTTTAATCCCAGGTTTCCGGCCGGAGTTTGCATGTTCTTCTCGGGTGTATTTTTCCCGATTACTCCGGTTTCTTCCAACTTCCCAAAAACATGCATAGAAGGCCCAAGGTATGTGTGTGAGTGTGAAAAGTTGTCCGTCTCCTTGTACCCTGACATTGGCTAGCCAACAATTCAAGGCATATTGTTCGCTGGGCTCCAGCACCGTGACAACCCTTGGGGATAAGCGGTACTGAAAATTAATGAATGAATAGCTGTTGGAGGACAAAATACATGACAGCCTAAAAATGGATATCTATCAACTCATATAATAGTGTTGTCATCCGGATGTGCATTCCCCTTTCTACGTCTGCTTTTCATATAAATATAGCATGTGAGAAAGCCGTCCACTTTGGGGAAAATATTAGACTTTTAAGTGCGCCCTATGTGAGTAAATATGTGCCATGTTGCATTTGTACGATTACGGGAATGGTAATCTTTAATAAGGGGAGCAATTGGCCGAGGTTGACAGGTATGGAAAATGTGTCCTTGCATATTACTAACCGGGATGTAGAACAAAAAGATCTCAAACAGTGAGGTGTGATTCTTAGGCCTATGCAGAAGAGAACATATCTGTAAGGGAAAAAATCCAGGCATGTGTTCTTTTTCAAACATTAGTTGTCGGCAGTAACAAAAGCTAAAGACATGATTACCTGGGCCAAACAGAAGAACATGACAGTCTGATATGTACATCGAAAGACCGTCCGGAGGGGGCATGACAAGACTGGCCTAGATGATTCAACGTGTTTGATTTGTGCACCACACCATGAGGTATTTGAGTTCCCATGCTGAGTTTATACATCTTAGTTTGGCTGAGGGACAATATTGGTATTTTCCAGTAAAAAGACTTTATAGTGGTCAAGGGCAAGGTAATATCAACTGGGATCCTGTATTGTCAGTACTGTATTCTCAATAATTCTGGAATCAATTTGCTTGGAAGAACTTGCACCATGTGTTTTGAGTTATTCTTAATTGCCTTTTTAACTTTGTATCTACTACTACTTACTGAACACGATAGGGTTAATTTCAAAAACACATTTAAATGTTAGTTGGAATTCTGACTGCAATTCTTTAGGGAAACTTACAGAAAAGTCAGGTACCATTAAATGGCAAACTAAAGGAGTGGCCTCCAGCAATCCATTGCCCACACAAAAAAAAAAAAACACTTTTCAGCCTGGAAGGATTGAAGGAAAAGTATCACTTACAACCTAAGTATATGGAGGAAAGTACACCAAGGCACTTCTTTGAAAGCAATGGCAATTTTCCAGCCATCATTTAACTTTTATTTCAGAATTACAAAAACAAAGGGAGGAAAGGGTTTAATGGGTAACATTAACTGACAGCAACAGTAAGGAACAGAAAAGAATGAATATGTGAATCTGCAGTAAAGGAGAAACTAATAATACTGAAAAATAAAGATATTTTTTGAAGGAGGAAACTGTTGAGTAGATGTTGAGTGCTGGCCTATTATGATTTCTCTTCACTATTGCATCAACGAAGGGTGTTTACTATGCAGAGAGCGAGGAGAGGAGGATGATAATAATCTGTCTATGTTTTTCTTTTGCGGTGATGGGATAGTGGTACATTTGGTTGACTTTTGTGCAAGCAGCATGGGATCGATTGTCACTCAGGAGCTGTGTGATTGTAATTGCGAGTGGTTTTCTGTCTCTGTGTCTCTGCTGGTGACCAATTTTTGGTTTAGTCCGCCTCAAGGTGGATTGATCAATCGATCTATTTGTGTGTCTGTCCGTCCGACAATCTGAGTACCCCGAGAAAACCCATACAAGCCCAGAAAGAACACGCAAATTCGACACAGTGAGGACCCACCTGGGATCGAACCCTTGCCTCTTTCCTTTTATCTTGCTCATAACTCAGTTTGTGAATCACTTTCACTAGGATAATAATTTATAGTTTCACAGAGAAAATGGAGTTGAGATATGATCCTGGAATCCTGCCAAGAAGTAATATAATTCCAAAGTATATCGGCATCAAGGAAATCATTGAAAATCCTTTCTACAGCTGCAAATCATTTTCTCTTTCTTTTTGATTGACATAAAAACTAAATTTAACACCAGATTCTTGACATTTAAAAACAACAAGAGATCAAGATAAATATATTTGCATCTCATTACCAGAAATAGACTTTCCTTCAAACACAAATAATCATTATCATAATACCAATAAACATGCATATTACTTTCTTCTCCTGATTTGAGCAAGAGCGCTTTCAACAACAACCTTTCTTTTAAATCAGTTAATCATTGTTGACTTGAACAGAAAAATATTCATTCCATTTCTGTACTGCTTATCCTGGCCAACTCAGGACAGTAGACGAGTGATATCCTAAAGGAGACGGGTGAGTACAACTACCCTACCAGGCATGCTTTTGTCAGGTGGGATGTTACTGGAGCACCAATGGTAAACCCATGCAGGCTAGGGAGAGACGTGCTAAAAACTCAATCACAGTGCCGCGGTGGCCTAACAGTGGAAAATATACGCATTCAATTTCTGCACCACTTAACCTCACAAGGGTCAGAGAGGGTGATGGAGCCTATTCCAGCCAACTATGGGGCAGGTGGTAGACAGCCGGAATAGGTCGCTAGCAAATTGCATGGCACAAGGAGACGGACAACCATTCACACTCTCACTAGCTAGGGACAATTTGGAGTATTCAAGCCTACCCTGTATGTTTTTGGGATGTGGAAGCAAACCGGTGTACCTAAAGAAAAACCACTCAACTGGAGAAAACATGCAACCTGGGATCGAACACTCAACCCATCGCTCACCGGGAAACTCACAGAGGAATGTTTGTTTAAATGAGTAGGATACCACGAAGGCTCCGATTTTTGCAATGAAACTCACACACAGTAGGCTGCACACTCATCTCAAGAGCTTCTGAGCTTTCTATAAAGAGCTGTAAAACGTTTTGACATGTGACTATCTTTGCTTTGTCCTTAAAAAATATACCATCAACTTGCAGGTCAATCTGTCTCCTCATCTGTTAACCTCTCTCAAACTGTTTTTATTCTCTTTGCATGTGCACCCACATAACCTGCTGAGCACTTAGCCTGTTGATCCAGTAATGTGAGGAAAGCACTTGTGCTCCAATTATTCTCTTCTAGTTGTTCATAGATAGGATCTTTCTTCTCTATTAGCTAAAGGATATCATGCCCCCTGAGATTCTAGCTGGCCTTTCTGTGTTCAGTTCTGCAATACTTTCGACTGTATCTCCTAATGCACATGTGGGGACTGTTTGACCTGCAATTGATTCGACACGAATAATTTGGGTGAGAGCTCGTCTTGCAGTTAAACCTTGTTGAATTTGTTACATCTACTGAAAATCTGCGCTTGTACTGCATGTCCACACTCAAGGATATAAACGGCTGGATGTATCTAAAATTCAGCATTGTAAAACTGCAAAATACCATATACTCGAAGGGCTATTTGACAAGTCCTATTATCCATTTCAGTGCTTTCTGAATTCATTTTTTTCATTTCATTCTATTCAGTTTTGCAATTCTACTACCACCCGTGACTATTTTACATTGGTCTTTGGTCAGTCTCCAAACACACTGCATGCATACACACTACACTACACTACACACACACATGCACACACACACACACACATGCACTCACAGACACACACACACACATGCACACACATACGCACACAGACACACACAAATACACATGCACAAAGATCAAAATAGAATTAATCCTCCTTCTTGTTTCTAAAGAGCATATCTTTAAGTATTGCTGTACATTTGGGTGTTGTACTTTTTGTTGACATGAGCAGCATTAGTACTGCAGTTGTTTTGTTACATAATTCCATTTATAAAGTCTGGAAAAAAGTGCAATTTTCTGATATCATGAATAAATCAAAGCTTTTAGCAGCATGTATCCAACTATTATGCTGCTAGGGAAATGGAGAGCTCTGCTACCCAGTTATTGTGGGGGAGAGATCTCTGCTCAGAGATAATCTGTGCCATATCTCTTGCACAATTGAGGAATAATCTTCATCTTTTATGGTACAGTGTCATCAAGAGCTTAAAACCAGCAGCCTAATGGTTGAGAGAGGCAAGGCCGTCAAATGCAGGATGCCTGCTACACACATTGTAAGGCCTATGTGGCATTAATGGCATCTATACAGCCACAGGGTGACCATATGCTCGGGCATTTGGTAGAAGAAACATGTTCACTACAATTTGCTGAGCACAAAAACGCACTCTATCTGAAAGTGTTGACTGCCAAGTGACCAAATAGGGAGCTTTTTTTTTCTCTTTACAAGCGTAGTAAAGGCATGATCCATTAATCAAATTCATCATAAAATCATGAAGAAATTGTGAAGGGAACACCAATGTATTTGTTCATGAGAGACGGCTAAAAATGTATATTCAAAATGCAAAAAAAAAGTATTTGTTGTACACAATAAGTGCCCAAAATTTCACTGATGATTTCACTGCTGAGTTAAATAAGAAAATTTGATTTTCAATGAACTTTACATCCCCTCACTTGTTTCTCTCCCTAATAAATATTGAGCTTTAGGATATATGAGTGCTGTTCTATAACAGCACTACCAGCTGTGTCCTTCTGCATATTCTGGTCAATCTCATTCACTCTTGTACCACTCAAGAGCAATGGTCACCATTAGTGGGTTGACCTATGTTGTCCACAAGAGGAAAGGCGATTCAGAGGATGCACGGTAAAAGGAAAATCGGCCGGGAAATGACAGCGATGTGGGCTTCTCAAACATAATCTGGTTAGTCAGTGAATGTGCCTCTAAAATTTTAAAAGCTAGGGATGCCAAGGCCATATAAGGTTAGAAAGTAATTTTCTCATGTGCTGTGTAACTTGCAACTTCTGTGATGGGATGTCAGTTAAGATGGAGTCTGCTTGAGTTGAATGGGAATTCAGTATTCAGCAAATATGAATGATATACTTGTAATATTTTTTTATTATTATTATTTGTTTCCTAAAACTTTCACTCTACTGGTTACATTTTCCAAGAGCTGGATATGTCTGAATTTAAAAACCTCACCCGGTGCAGTCTTGATTAAAAATTACATTTAGAAATACACAAATAATGGAGGATGACAACAGATGCACAGCTATTTTCCTCCTGGCAGATGAAGGCGGAGAATGAAAAGCATGAATATGGAGAACTATGCAGCATAGGCTGGGCAACAAAGATTGGAATTCAACATGTATTCAATTTCCTCTGCTTTTTCTTAAAAATCATTACTCTGTGTGGAAAAATACTGCCAGATTTAAGCAATCTCAACTGCAACATTTGAATTTAAGGCAGACAACAAATCGAGTACAAATCATACCAGCTTGCCAGCACCACAAGGGGGAAACATCGCCCAACTCCACATCAAGCACAGTGGTTTTTTTATTGTGTTTTTTTTGCCCCTGTTTTGTCTTCTGTAATTGGTATGACTGCATGTATATCTTTAAGTCACTTCCGCTCTCACACACTGACATAATCAATATGGTCCATCATTGTCAATCTTAAATTTAGAATTCACTTAAACCTAAGCCCTCCATCCATCATATATCTCAAGGTCATAGGCAGAGGAAGGATGAAGGATAGCGATAAATGCATATGTGCTTGTGCAGTTGTGTGTGTGTGTTGGTGAGAGAGAGGGGGCAAAGAAATGGAGACAGCAGATTTAGTGTGAGCGTGTGTGAGTAAAAGTGTCACTGAAAGAGCGACAGAGAATGAAGCAGAGACTAGCAGGGGGCATCTAATGGCAGAGTACAAAGCTCAGCAACCCCCTAAGAGCCTCTGTAAGTCAGACTGAGTAGTGGTCTGAAATTAGCTGATTTTTCACTGTGAACAGTGCATATTATCTGAGTAGGCAACTGGGAAGAAGAGTAGAGGGTGTGCGAGTGTTGCAAGAGGAGGTGGGGGTCGGCGTTTAACTTAACAAGATTAATATGTTTGCCTCACGTCTTTGCGTTTTATTTCCTTCTCCTTGCAGGGTCCTTGTCAAATCTCTTTGGGCAGGCTCTCACACACATGGTGCTGCATGCAAGGAGACCTGAAGGACACTCCAGTCAGTGTCGAGAAAAGGAACAGACATTTTTTAAAGGCACTTTGATGAGCGTGTGACTTATGTTCTTCAAATAAAGGCATTTAGATTTTAGGGATTCAACTCACTTTCGTCTTTGCGGAGGGAGAAGCAATTTATTTTTTAATTAATAAATAAAAGCTTACTTTTTGAGAACAAATCACATAGAAAGCTCTCAAACTCAAACTGTTAAAATATATTAGTAAGTTAAATATGTTACCCTATTCCATTGTTTGTTGCTCTCTTGATGGAAAATAATATATTCTTACTGATTCATGTCTACCTTTAGTTTTTGAGTGGGATTGAATTAAGTTTTCGTCTCATCATTTTGCATGTGTTAGTCTGATTGCAGTCTCTGCTAACATTAGTTAATAAGTTAGTTTGATTGAAACTTTAATATTTTGGACTTTATTGCAGTTAATTTGTAAATTATCCGTGATTTACTACTACGTCTATTGCAGCAGGAATGACCTTGTTCAACATTTTCTCTTTTCTGATTTGTTTGACAAAAATGAACAAAATATGTAAGCGGTGTGCAAAGGCATTCCACTCATTGATGAATTGGATTAAATGATTTTATTATCATTATACAAGTATAATGAGATTTGGGAACAGTAAGTAATAGACGTGATGCCACTGACAGGTTTGCATTTTCTTTCGAGGAAAATGGAGAAAGCAGATCCAATCTTCAGCTCAGATTTAAATCTGCACCCGCAGTCAAACGTTTTGAGACACTTCACCATTCACTAGAATGAGACTGTGTCTGAAAACCTTTGACCGTGGGTGTAATGCAATCATGAAAACAGGTGATATACTGTACAGCACCGAAGGGTTAGATAATTAACCATTAAGAACGGGGATTTATATTCCATTGCTTGAAGACAGGTAGGGCATCTGAGATATTCTGTTTGCTGTAACCATGCAATGAGAGCATATTCTGTTCAATGCAGACATCCAATGGAACGGTATATGCATGACATAAAAATAAAAAAAGATAGGTCTTTGGTCTAGTGGTTTTGGCTACCACGTATAATGATAGTCAGATCAGCGTGCAATATTTTAAAACAAATGCAGCATCTGACCCAAAATAAATCTGACATGCACTTTTAACGCTTACATAGTATCTATTCTGATTACCTTGACAAAAGCTGTATATAACCAGACAGACTATTTCTCTGAGGAGATTAAAAGAACAGGTATGATGAGATTAAGGCAGGGATGATGCGATTAAGACTGACTACTTTAAAATGATTATGAAAGGTTTAGATGGCTGGGTCGTGCATGGCGTTTCAAAAGACAAGGAGAAAGGCAGGACACAGAGCAATCTTTGAGTTTTTCATCTATGGAAGCAAAATAAAAAAAGAGAATCTCAGTGAGTGTTACAGGCTCGTGTCAACAGCATTTTCAGCAGTACCACTTGATATTACTGCAGAGAAAAGGAGAATGGAGGAAGGACAACAAAAAGAATTAAAATGTGGAGTATGCACTCCCATATGACCTCAGAGAAACAATGACAATCAAATGGCCTGAAGCAGTTCCCTACTTCCTCTCATGCACATTTTCCTTCTCTTTCCCATTTTTTTGTGTACTTTGATGTACAAAATAGCCCCGATCCATAAACAGAACCATTACTTTCACTGCCAACCTACCTTGCTTCCTTTTCTTTTCCCATCACCCTATCCTCAAACCCCATACATGCACACACAAGCCATTTCAAGGTATATTTTGCCAGAGGCTTTTGAGTGGTCATGGGTAATATGGAAAGGAGTAGAAAATTGTGGGTCATCCACTGCAGTCACGCTTGTTGCATGGTGCCGACTGACTACTGGCTGAAAAAGTACATATGACAGACAGTGATTTATGTGGAGCTTTTCATACCAACCATTGTATCAGTCATTCTAGCTTTTGTTATTCAGTTATTCTGTCAGTCTGCCTAACAATGTAACAAAGAGAAATACAGGCATGACATTCAATGTAATAGTTGGAAAATGCCCTGAAAATGATTTAAAATCGGAGTAGATGCTTGTATTTATTCCTATTGTGTACCAAAATCAATGAGTATGTCATTTAAAAAAATCTGACACAAAGAGAACTTATACAGACAGACCTCCATCAACTTACAAGTATGTTTTCACCAATAATGTAACCGCTGCATCTTGAAAACAAAAAAGGTACATACACATTTGCAATCCTTATTTATGTATTTGTGTTTCATCTGCTGGATGTATTTCTATCATTCAAAATATAATCCCTGAAAAAAAGATTAAGGACTCTATTTTAATCAACAGCGTAAATCCTGGCCCACCCACAATTTTGCGCCAGAGATGGTTAAACCATTGTTTTTATAGACAAACGCTGGCGGTATTAAACAACTTTTAAGAGCCAATTTTTGCAATCTCCGATATAGCATACTCAGATCTCGCGGGAAAGGACACTGATGCATGCGTACAATTGTCGTTGTGCTTGCCCTGGTAACTTGCAGCCGAAGTAGGTATCCTGATGAAATCCAGATTGTTATACATCCATTTGAAGAAGGCTGTCTTATTAAAATCCTCCTATTGTTATGAAGGAAATATGTCTGACATATATGCACATGTTGGTAGGGCTCAGAATCCTGATTAAATGCATCAAATTTGACTGACTGACATTCCGCCAACACATTGTTACTTTCAATTTTCAGGAACAGGTACTTGCTATGTCAGAAGAAAAAGCATGGAACAGAGCAGTCTGGCAAAATGGGTACACAGGAACAGGAAGACTTGCACTTGCACAAAAATCAGGCAGCATTTCCACGTTTTCATTTTCTTTTTAAGAGACTTCTTTTTTTAACCTAATAAGTTTTGTTAAAAAGGGTTTTTTTTCTCCGTTTTATTAAGCTAATTCTTGGGGACAAGCTGCTTCAAGATATTAGGATTGAAAGAACATAAAACATAATGGTGTGATGGCTGTCAATCATCTAAATGGTATTCTGTTTCAAGCAACATTCATGAAAAAACCTTTCTGAGTGCCTTTAAAACCATCATTCTTAGTGAATGTTTTCCTTGGAAACTGAGCTTTCTTCTCAGTGCACACAGGGACATCAAATGGGAAAATTAGGTCAAGAAGGAAGGTAAGGAAGTGCCCTGACATTTCTTTGGTGGTGATTTACACAGAAGTGAGCCTTTGTGTTAGGTCACATGTGTGTGTGTGGTGTGTATGTGTGTGTGTGTGTGTCTGTCTGTGTGTAAGAAAGGACAAGTACTATGGGTAAAGAAAATATGTAATTCTATGTATGAAATTCGGGACCAGAATGCCCAAATGAATGACATGATAAAATATGTCCTTGCAAACTACATATTTTAAAAGCAAATAATTCCTTTCCTATTCACAGCTTGTTTGTATTCGTTGACAGCTTGGAGTTCATATTCGCCACAGAGCCTAAATGTGTTAAATCAGATTGTAGCATGTGATGTGATTCATTTTAAATTATGTTTAGCGTGACATCGTCACAGAAGAAAATGCAAGTTTTTTGTATAAATTCCTTAACTATGTTTCTGACTTGTACGTTCAATACGCAGTTAGAAGACATCAGAAAGTGGTAACAGCTCGTATTTAAATAGCATTGTTTTAACACTCTGAATTTTCTTTACAGACCATTTAGCCTTAAAATTGATGCCTTGAAATAGTACTTAGGGGTAAGGTGAGGGGTCATGGTGAGTGTTTGATGCATTATTTTCAGGTAACTCTATATGAAGAAAATATTTTCTTTCATTTTTAGTCCTGAACAATGTATTGTTTCATGTACATAAATGCAATACTCACATCACAAGATGTGCATTACTTTTAATATTAGAGGGGATTGTTCAAGGGACAAGTCTGTTCTTTTAATGAGTGCTGCCTCCCAACAACAACTTCTCAAGGCTACCTTGTGTGACATAAAACAAGTGGTGGCAGCTGCTCATTAAGTGATAGATTGATCTTGGACACTTCACACGTCGGCTTCAATTTTATGCTGATTTAATTCATTTAATGGCCTCTGGTGATTTTATTTCATCATTTTATTTATGAATGGAAGAAAGAGACTTGATACAAAAATATATTTTGCTATGGGTTTTGAAAAATATTTTGCACAATTATATCTGTAGTTTCAATTTGCATTTACAGACGACAGAAAAACAATGATTCTTTTACCTCCCACCCTACAAATGATGCAAGAAAAAGCAGAATCTTTTGATGACCCAAATACCAGTTAGGCCCACTTGCCAGTTAGAATGGAAATGAAGGCTAGATTGGAAGGGAATTCAAAGAAAAAAACATGAGGAAAAACTATGAGCACTCAAATACAAATGAGACCTGTTCATTTGCACATGGATATGATGTTTTTATTCTGATAATGTATTATTCCTTTTTTTTTATCTTGATAGCTGATCAATGTCAAAACCAAGCTATTACATTAGCAGTTGGAGTTCTGCAATGACAATAACAAGCATAATAAAAGACCAGCGTCACTAAAATCACGTCCATCTTGAAATCAAAAAAAAGAAAAATAAGATCCATGCATGTACCAAGAATTTCAATCCTCAAATGTATAAAATCAATGTGATAGTTGCATTAACTGGAGGACTGACAAATGTGTTAACAAGAGTATTAACTGTGTGGCACATTTTGCCAAAATGGCGACCATCGTGTGTTGGGTTGCATTATTTTCCCAAAAATAGGTGATAGATCAGTCAAACAATGGTCAGTATGACTGTGAGTGGATGCTTGACTACTAAAGATCCCAGAGAGTGGCTCGGAACCAGTTCATGGTGTGCCCATATTCTGCTGGAACAACCCCCAGCACCATCTCAACACACAATGGCAGGTACCGACAATTTTTGGATAAAGTGGGCCTAATGAGAAGACTGACTGGCAAGCAGGAGAATTTACCAATACTGCAAGACAACATCACCCAATTGATCCTGCCTCCAAGGGACATACTCGTCGAAAAATGAATAAAGGGACATCACACCTAAGAATTAGAACTATAGAAGCCTTTTGAATTAAAGACAATACATCTTCAACAAGCACTCCATGAGCTTGGTGGATCTCATTGACCATGAAAATGACTAAAACTATTTGCAATTATAGGAGTTGAATGAGAAGTGTAACATTTCTAGTCTAACACTTGTTACCGTCTGCACACAGAGTTGAACAAAATGAGTCACCAGCAAGTTTCATTTTAGTCATTAGCCTTCATGTCAAATATGTAAGGTCACCAATGCTTGGTTGGCAAATTGATATGGATGAATAATGGAATGCTGCCCACATTCAGACACTGTGGGAAGGTGATGTACTGTTGCCAAGCCCCACTCCCCATTGACCTCTCCTTCCCATGGCTCAGCATATTTTCTGTCACCTAATGGTTAGTACTCAACAGAAATAACATCAGAAAACCAAGTTGAATTCTTCTTGATGTCCAATGTGTGATAACTAGGATCTTAAGTTTACTCGAGAAAAAGTTACAATATGCAAGGAACTATAATATCAAAAGCTCCAATGCCATCCAGTGTAGAAAACCCATTTAAAATTCCAGACGTGCTAGTTTGGGTTTTTTTTTCTCGCATTTCATATTTGGATCCTACTCTGGGGCAGCAAGACACAAAAAGCACCTTTGTGCTTTATAAAAACTGCTGATTAAAGGTTCAAGCTGAGCAAATCTTGGGCAAGAAACTGCGAGCAAAGAGCTGGCTATTTTGCAATTTTGCTCTCATCTGCCGTTTTTTTCCTCAAGGCTTTGAGAGTCAATCAAAGAGCTACCAAAATGCTCACACCAGTCTTAATTATTCATGGTAATTCTATACTACTACACACCCTGTAGGAGTGTCACCTCCCCATGTGATGTGTGCTCTATGATGTGTTGATGTGCACTGAATACAAGTGTGAATGATGATGATGATGATGATGATGATAATATATATATATATATATATATATATATATATATATATATATATATATATATATATATATATATATATATATATATATATATATATATATATATATATATATATATATATATATATATATATATATATATATATATATATATATATATATATATATATATATATATATATATATATATATATATATATATATATATATATATATATATATATATATATATATATATATATATATATATATATATATATATATATATATATATATATATATATATATATATATATATATATATATATATATATATATATATATATATATATATATATATATATATAAATAAACCCTCACAGTGAGGAGAAACCTGGGATCGTGTAACGCACTAACCACTCGGCCATCGGGCGGCCTCCTAAATAAGTATGATTCTGAAAATACCTAAATAAGTCCAACAGCTCCTTTTAATCCATGTCCCTGAGTTGATTAAGGACACTGAAAGCTACAAAAACAGTTTGTTGTTGATGTAATTGAAAGACGAAACATAATCTGAGAGCATCTGACCACTCACATGGCATAATGAAATAACCACTCTGTACCACTTTGACATTAATGTTTCTATTTATACATGAAGCCGATGAGAATGTATTTAGTAGATATGTTTTTTCCCCTGCCTTGAAATTATTTATAATCATCATAGCGCTTGATGTGTCAAACGAGGACATATTTTCCATTTTCCACAATACAGCTTTGCCCATGTCAAAATGTTGTTTAATGATAAGTAAACCACCTCATCCAAAACATAAAGGCATAATACACCCTGGATTTGTAACCAACCAAGAATGTTGACCAAATACAAATCTCATAACATGGCATTCAAGCCTTTGAAGACCTGAACAAGTGAAAGTATAACTCTGGGATTGGGTGCATGCCCTTTATTCATCTCAGCCAGTGATTTTCTATCTTTTTTTTCTTTCATAATAATTTACATTAAAATGTGTATTTCAATGCTACACAGGTTAACAATTTGCACAACCTCTCTTTGGTAGCAAATGAATCTTCTTTAAGAATAATGATACCACCCACTTTTAGACTTTGCTGTGGTCTGCAATCTGCTTGCTAACATTGTGAAAGATGCGGTCCAATGCAATTCTGCATAATGATGCATGAGTCATTATCTAACTTCATAATAGTCTGTTATTCCTGTCAAATACCAGTGAGATTTACTCATAGAAACATGTGTGTAACTTCCAGCACATAATAAGTATTGTCTCACAGTAAACAATAACCACATTACAAAAATACAATGTCATCCACAAATATCCAATAAAGCCAGCAATGCAATGAATCTTACATTGACTTAATTATTTTTCTACACAATAATATAATGCTTTCTAATCCCGTTGAAAACACAAATATAGTAAGTAATTGTAAGTCTAATATAAAAGAGCCAAGCCTAGTAGGGCATTAGAAAGGGTATTGTTATTTGGAATCCTTTAAATAACACCACAAGACACACTTGGTCTTCAGTCTAATGTTTATCACTTGCAAGATCAAGAGACTGCATCCCATAATACTACTCTGCATTCACAGCATGTTCTCTCTTTCCTCACTGTGGTGGTGATAAATGGGCAACAGTAGAGCAGTGCTCACCTCTGAGAACCCTTGCCTTACCCTTGCTAGTGTCCTGTAAAACATTCAGGCTGATGGCAAACTGCGACGCTGGTCTCACAAACAAGATATAAAGATCACACTTTGTTCAAATAAGCTTATTTAGTTCCTTAACGGAAGTACACGTGCATAGGTTCAGGGGAACCTTGCTCCAGGAAGCAAGTAACTTTGAATGGGCAATGCATACAAACATTATTTAGTTAATTGCCACTGCATTAGAAGACATATCAAAACTAACTTCTTTACGAGCCCTTAACAGCAACAATGCATCCTATTAAAAAAGAAAAATTATACATTACATCATATGGGGTTAGTTCTGACAAATGCAAACCATCAGGTCTGCTATTACACTTCGATTTAGTAAATACCATGTCAGCATGATTGAGAATAAACACTCAAAAGTGGCAAATAATCCCAGAATGGCTATTTTAATATTCAAAAGCAACAACAAAGTGTGGCTCGGGGGTGTTGTGGGGCGGTCACACAGAACCTTAAGAGAATAACAAAAGAGGGAATGAGCAGTGAAGGAAATAAAGTGAATTCTGTGATGTCTAGAGGATCGCCGATTTCCGCTGCATATTGAAAAAAAAATCAAAAATAGCTGGCTTGCCAAGTATTGGCTTCACAATTTTGATCCGCTGTGATGTTGCTGTCATCATTTCAAAGAGAGTGCATGGAAAAGCAAAAGTGTGCATGTGTCATGGCGTTCAATGAAAAACAGAGATTGATGTGGACCTTTATATCAATCTTAAATAATAAATAAATCATGCAACATTGGTTCCTAATCCAGATGATGGGATGAGTATTTAATTTATTGAGACATGAAATGTTGATTAAAAAAAGATAAATAAACAAATACTGATAATGAACTACTTTATTTGATGGACATATTATTTGTATCCCATTCGATTGCTGTTATGTTTTATGTGCAAAAATGATTTTTTTTGTTTTCTTTCTGTTTTTTAAAGGCCATCCAGGAAAAAGTTACTTCTGAAGGAATTGGTTGGGAATGCTTTCAGAATTTTTCAAGAGTGAGCCCAGCTGTTTTTTGCTACGATTGAAATCAGCCATATAACTTCCTATTTATTTAATAGGGATGGAATGAGGTTATGGTTTAATATAATTTGAAGACAAATGAGATTTTGTTTTCCGCCAAAGAAAACTGCAAGCTAACATCTTAAAATTGGAACAAATTAAAATGGGTTCAGCCATTGAACAAGAGAGAAGAAGTTTTTGAGGGTCCACATTGAAAGTCAGTAGGATTTAAATCATATTTTTTGCTGAAAATAAATAAAAAAGGAAGTTTTGGAAAATATAGAAATAGCCCCCTGCATTTCATTAATTTTTGAAGTAGTATGTTGAATTTGGCACATAATAATTTATTCAAAGTGTATGAGTTGTGTGGCTCTGTCAAAAAGTGGAGAGAATAACTCTAATATGTCCACTATTAAAGTGTACGCAATCTTCTATCTTGGCAAAGTATCATGAGGAAGTAAATGACATTACGGCATTTTAGTGTGTTTGTTAAATATGGTCACTCAAAGAGTTTTAGTCAAAAGTTGTTTAGTCAGGATGGAGAAGATGTGGATGCATACTGTGATGTGGAGCAGTTTTTTAAATACAGAACGACGTGCAATTTCTCCATCAGTTCATGAACATGTACTGACAACATGACAGCTTGAAAGGCTTTTATTGCCGCATTTAGCCTCTGGGCTGAACACCAGCCATATTCAGTACAGCCAGCAAAAGTCCAGTGGGTGATGTACATAGAGGCTCCCAGATTGCCACATGATCTATTAAGTATTGAAAACACACATCATTTGCAATAAAATACAACACAAAATTGTAATACTGTTTTTTTTTTCTTTTCCCCAAGCTCCAGTCACACCACTTTGCCTTGTTGCCTGCCGGCATAAAAATCACAGTTTTTTTGCACCTAGGGATTTAAATTGCTTTTGGTGTTGTTGTTTTCATTTATTCAATATGGCTTATCAAATAAATAATTATCGTAATAATATAATTATTTTTTTGTTTAATAATATTCCAATAAATGAGTTCAAATTAAATCCTTTGAAAACAAATAAATATGTACTCATTCATTTTTCACTACTGTAGCCAAACTCTGAGTATCCCCTTGTTCATTTTGGCTCACATACATACACACTCTTAGGTTGAAGAAAAAAAAATAAAAATATATTTTTTAAAAGCCAGTCTATTTATTTATTATAATTTAGTCATTTTGTTAAATCAGTGGAACAGTGTGACGCAGAACGTAGCCGGAAAAATATTAGATTTTTAAGTTAAAAGCCTATTCAAACAGTGACAAGAAACATGACTAAATGAGGAAACATTCCTCTCCCTTCCCCGACAATACGCACACAAATTCCAAAATGAATTAATTTCAAATGATATCAAACTATCCATCCTCAATCCCAGGCACAGCCACTATGCATATTTAGAGAGTTGAACTAAAAACTTGATTCATGAAAATCAGTTTTTTCTTCTCTTTTTAAAGACCAATGGTCATAGAAAGGTGAAAAAAATGTGCATGTGCAGCACACATGCACACACACACACACTCACACACACACACACACACACACACACACACACACACACACACACACACACACACACACACACACACACACACACACACACACACACCAGTCAGCAGTTCCTGGCAAATGCACTGTCTCTCCAGCTCCCTCTTTATCTTTTGTATCAGAACTAGAAATTTTCTCTATATGGCTGAAAGCATTTGAACTGCTCCCTATACAACATTTTTTTCCAATCTCCTTCCTTTCTTAAGTCCTTGTTTATTTATTTATTTATTTAGCAGGGAGCAGGATTAGTCAGAAGCAGCAGCCTCACTATCAGCCCAAGATGTGCTCTTCTATTCTGCTGCTCCGTTCTGATAAAGGGGTCTGCTAGGCGAGTGACTCAGGTGCACATAGAGCCTACGAAAATAACTTTAACTACATTACATGTATAATAACTGTATTTATTTATTTTCCTGAGAAGTTTCTTGCATTCCCACAATCATTAATAGTTATGAACTCTCAAACTCACTCTCATTCCCTGAACCACTTATCCTCACAAGGGTCACAGGGCAGTGCACGTTTTGGGGATGTGGGAGGAAACCAGAGTACCCATAGAAAACCCACGGAGGACATGCAAACTCCACAAAGTGAGGACCCACCTGGCTCGAACCCTTGACACCAGAATCATGAGGCCAACGCGCTAACCACTCTTTCACCGGGCCACCGCTGAGAAATTATATTGCAAAATATTTCCGATAAGATTCAAAGACGAAAGCTTTCCAGGGCTTCTCTAAGTAATTCATGTATTCATTCATCTTCTGTTCCAGTTATCCTCACAGAAGATGCAGGGGTTCTCAAAGTTGAGTTATCAAAATTACTGTAGCATTTCAAACAACGCAAATTGAATTTTTTTCGTGAAAAGAGTAGTGTTGGTAGTAATATATATTTTACTGAGCGCGCTAAACAGAGTTTCTTTTTCCCGACTACATTTTAAATTTTAGAGTTGTTTGAAATTCACATTTATTTATTTGTTATTTGGGATTCCACAAAACCTTTACTCGTCTTATTTATATAATCCGGGTGGGCCAACTTAAGGCAGGCTTCTGGCAGCATGATCTGACTTCCTTTTAGCCCAGCTTTAAATGATTAAGCACAAATACTTTGCACCAAAAAAAGTTACACACACCCGAACTGTGCATAGGAAGTTAGTTTTTCAAGTTGTATGTAGTCATGAGAGCCCTCTGTCCACCTATTTTACTAAGACTACACGTTGGGAATCGCTGGTCTACAATGCGTGATTGCCTTGCAGAAGCACGAAGGAAACCAGCAACGGGTGAACCGATAGTAGATTTGCACAAAGATTTACGGTTATATCCCATGTTGTCACAGCCTGTTCTGAGGCCTCAAAAGACAAGCCAGTCTGGCCTCTATAGCTCTCCCTTAAACATAAATCAATAGTTTGTCTTCCTTCACAATGCTAACCCAAATTTAATTTAAAAATCAATGACAATGTAGAACAATAGAAACAACAAAATGTATCAAATGCAGTTATAAGATTTTGTGTATACATGATTCCTACTTGCATAATACAAATTATATTGTGATTGATACCCTGGACTTCCCTGCCATAAACATCAAAATTGTATTTTGAAGATCACATTTAAAGCATACTTTGTAGATTTCTTTGGAAATGTTTGTATATTTTTCCATCAAAATATTGAACACAGTATTCGGAAATAGCGATAATCCTTTTAAATCCTTCCTTGAACATTTCTCATGTTCAATTCCATGCAGTCACTTTATCCCTTTTCAGCAACTAACTAACTGACTCTGCAGTGCCATTATAAGGCTTTTAGGATGATACTGAATTGCCATGCTTCTGTTGTAAGTGCGTTTCAAAATATGGCATGCATCCTTTGGGAAAACACAGATGGCCTGTTTACCATCCTCGTATCATGGCATTTTTCCTCATTTCATGTTAGCTTTCGAGTCCTCTCAGTTGGACATTTCTTCCCTCTCTTACTTTTTTCATTATTTACCATTGATTCACCTAAGACATACGGTATGTGACATGTTATGGCAGTGACTAAGAGACACATCCCAGCCTTGCATCAAATGTTGGCAGTTCTTTAAAAGCTTTTACTTGCTGGCAGAATTTGATGTGTGTGGGCAGTTTTTGGTACTTTTGAGATATAGCAATCACATACATCTCCCTAACTGATGGTATAAAAAAAATAAAATTGAAATTATATTTAATAACTGTCACTGCTTAGAGCATTTCTTGGCTGCTATGTTTGTGTATTTATGAGCCAGTTTGAGATAGCACATGCACATTGGCATTGTAAATAGGAAAGTCAGTGGGTTCCTTGAAACAATGTCATATTTTCAAAGTTTTTATTTAACTGCATTTTGTGTCTGTGGCTTAGGTACATTTAAAAGTACTAGATCTTGTTTTTGAAGAAAATCATGTTCATGCAAATATGAGTACAGTATGTAAAGGGTGAGGTTGTGCTTAATTTGATGAAGCAAAGCATTTAAAATAAGCATAGTTATATATATATACAATCTCATCTCTCGAACAACCAATGCACACTCACACCCATATTCATACTTCGGGGCAATTTAGAGTGTCCAATCAGCCTACCATGCATGTTTTTTGTGGGAAGAAACCGCAGTACCCAGAGGAAAACCCACGCAGGCCGGGAGAACTTGCAAACTGCACACAGGTGGACCGACCTGGATTTGAACCCAATACCCCAGAGATGTGAGGTCAACACGCTAAAATGAAATAAAATGACATGCATTTATAGTCTATATAATTGGACTATGCAGCAGTAATACAAAAAGAAGAATGCTTAAAACTGTCCAATTCTGAGAACTGTAGTCGTTACACATAGACTTTTGAAAAATACAGTGACCATCAAAGTCTTGTTTATGACGTGACAGCGGTCCTTAAAGCAGAATGCTCTATGATGCAATAATTTTGAGAATATCTGCTGTAGAGAGATACTGTCTCTTGGAATCAGGGGTGGGTGTCACACATATCTTATCATTAAGCAGAAATAAAATTGTTGAATCTGACCGAGTGTGACAGTCGTAGGAGTATCATGTCTGGTAATGCTGGTAAGCAGCATTGTAAGCACACATGGGTCAAGATGCTCACAGGCTGAAGTTGTTTGTTGTTTGTTGTTTTCCGAATGGCACACATCTAGTAAATGGCCTATGGGGTCAATCTAGCTCTTCAATTCTTAGCTCAGGAGCACATTTTCAGCTTGATGGGAGAGAAGGAGTTTGGACATGGTACCTCAAGTGGAAATCAAAAGTAGAAAAATGCTTTTTATGCAAAGTAGCTCAACACAAGATCTTCAACTACATGTGGGTATTCAATGAGTAGGTGCTTGGGAACTACCTCATTTATTAGATGCAACACAAAGTTGCATCTAATAAATGAGTGCATTAATGTTATGTGTTTTGCCATACCCTGTCGAAGTCTTGCCCTTGTTTCTTTTGTTATTTTGCCTATTGGTTTACACAATTATTTGTGGACCCCCTGCCTTGCATGCATATAATAGATTTGATTTTTGCAACAAAAAAAAAAAGTCTAAAATGATTACTATAAATGCATATACTACATCTAGGCTTGAAACAAAGGGCATAAAGATGAATGCATTATCACAAATGACTTGGCATTGTATGAAATACCAGGACCAAATTTAAAAATTGGTCCTGCTTGGTCAACTGGGTCGACTATCTCGGCACAGCTCAAAGGATTGACTGGGGCTAGGGCTTATGAAATAAAGGATATAGGAGCAATAGGTCATTTGGATGGTGAAAGGACGGATAAAGCTAATTGTGATGCAAGCGAGAACATATCCATGCAATCTAATACAGCAGAAATACCAGGGAAATCTGTTGGAGCATGCTTCCCCCATGGTAGATTGGGACAGGGTGGTTGGATGAGCCTGTCTATAATTTAGAACTACATAACGCACCCACACATGGCAATCTTGCATGCATATAAAATGATCCATAAGAATAATAATTTAAAACACACACCCACATAATCCTTCTCATAATAAGGGCAACGGTTTCTACATTATTAACCTTTTTTTCCAGTTAATAATCGTATCTTTTATCTTTGTGATCGGAGTGCCGATGGCACCGCAATCTTTGTCAGTCAAACATGGTCAGGACTTGAAGCCGCACTGTGCAGTCCGGCTAGCATAGCAGGTGAGCACGGTAACCGCTAGGCAAAAAAATCCAGTCTAGTTGCTAGCGTCCTTACTTGAAGGCATCGGGAGGGAGGTTTCCATAAACCCCTAAAACCAGCCTGTGTGCACCCGTTACGTCTGCCATGGACGCCACCCAGCGAATTACCTTTCAAACATTTGGTTTGTCAAGAAACAGTCACATGCTCTTTATTCATTGCCCTCTCTTTTTATTCCATTTTACTTTGTCCACACATTGGTAGAAGAATAATTTAGCAGAATGAAAATAATGTATCCAAGTGTAATAATCAAACATGGTGTCTTGCTGAAAAATAATATCTTGCTCCCCATCTATGATGTTACCCATTCATTGTGTAAGTAAAAGGTCAAACCCGGTATCTGTTTGTATATGCTTTGTAATTGCAGCAACTTTGATACACATCTTAATAACACCAATGGCATCAAAACACTTGTTTTGGAAGTGTGAAGCTGCTTTCACGGTGCTGCTCTCAGCGGCTTCTACCTTCAACATTTATCATAACAGCAGCGAACCTTCCAACTCACTGCTGCTCCTTATATCTGTATGTATGGCGTTGTGTGTGCATGTTTCTTATCTAGCACTTTTAGCTATTGATCCACGCTGCTGCATTGGTTTCTTAGTATCAACACAAACAGAGGACCATCAGCCTCTCAGGTTTCTGAGTGTTTACAAACACACATTCATTGGTAGCAGACGCACACATGCAGACTGCACAGAGAACCTAATCTCAGAGGAGTTTGAATTTTATTGGCTTTCACAGCTTTTCTTCTCTGGGGAACAAGGTCAAGCCTCATCAAATTTAACCTCCACTATAGCCTTGGATTAAAGGTCATGGTTTGGTCCTTCACATCTTTCATGACCTATGATATTGCCATGTCATAATACATCAGGATTAATGTGGTACCACACCTCTGGACCATTTCATCTTATACTGTGCTGTCTGTATTTCATTTATAGGTGCCCTGGTCCCTCTTCTGCTGTTGGGTATCTGCGTCTGTGTATGCATTAGTGTTGCTCCAAAATCCAGTAGTTCTCACGTCACCCTTTTTGGTGGGTAGCTCAATCTTAATACCATGTTATCATGCTAAGGGTAGAAATACCTTCCATCATAACTCTTCCCTCGTCAATAGCCATTACGCTTCACTTTATACATTAGAAGCAACTGATGCGGCCATACATTCTCAGTTGCAGCTTGGCCATCTCAAAGCTCGTTCACAGGAAAAATGAGCAAGACTTGCATAGAAAGACAAAATGGAAAACTATAGAGCCAAGGGGAAAATATGTAACATGATACAATGTTTGACTTTTTCTTAATGCAATATATTTTTTATCAAAGAACCATTTTTCATACAGGTGTTGTGGAAGGTTTGGTCTGTTTTGCTGTGTATTTTGGGGTTTTGACTATGATCTTGTTTTATTCCTTCTGAATGGCTAGTCATTTGGATTTCCTATTGATTTCACCTGTTTTGGTTTGCCCCCTTGGGTCTGAGCCAATTCGCTTCTTTTCATGTCACCCACCTGTTTTTCTTTGTCTTGTCAACTGCTGTCTTTCTATTTAAACCCTTTGTCATTGTCTGCCATTGCTGGATTGTTGTTGTTTTTTCATGTCCTGATTTATTTCTTGGTTCTGATGCTTTTTAAGTTAGCTTTTTTGTTTGTTTCTTTGGGTTTTCCATGGTTTTTAGTCTTAAAAGTGAGTTTGGTGAACACGTTTATGTTTAAATTGAAAAACATTTAGTCCACCTCACCCTTGTCTTGTTGTGTCCATTCTCCCCTTACAACTCAGTGTAAAACCTTAACAATGCCACAGGTAAACTGGAGTCTTGATTCCCACCCAATATATGAGATGGCATTTACACTACCAAATACAACAATCAACACTCACATTCAATTCGCAAATTATCATTCATATGCATAAACAGAGATTAACACTTACAAACTCTCCACTCTCAGGCTGACATGCTAACCGCAAATATAACTAGGTAATGTTTATTCGTTTAAACAGTTGTGTATTTTTTGTTTGTTTGTTAGGTAGTATTCATCAATATGCACAACAGATTTGTGCCCTTGTTGTTTGTTCATGAAACACTTTTACTGCAAGACTACTGCCATTGTATGTTCACTTTCCAAGAACAGCAATCAACAGGAATACATTTGCATACAGATTTTCACATAGCCAAGACCATTTTGAGGATTCAACTCTCCAAACTTAAATCCGATAATACATCACACATTCTACCAAACGCTATTGTTTACTGCATAAGCATGACTGGATGCAGCATAGAGTGAACGCATCAATGCACTTTTTCATTTGGAAATCCAGGGTGGTTTCCCACAGTGTGAGAGCTGATTAGGAAACCAGTCCCATTTAATTCCTTTCTCTTCAATGGCTAGCAAGATAAATGTAATTAAAGCCAGTAAATCCCTCAAGGGCCCTGCTACCTGCGAAACCACCAACATGACATTTTGTGTAATTTGTGAGCCTGAAAAGTTATTTTCCTTGCGGTAGTTGTTGAACAGGACAGTCAAGAAGAATTAGATAGGCGGAAAATATAGAAAAACTTTTGAAAGCCTACCTCTGTTGGATGCCCAAAAACAGTTGATAGCTCCATTATTAAGATGGGAAAGCAGAACTAACAGATATTCACACAAGAGAATGTTTTGCATGGTTAAACTATCACCAATGAAGCAACTATCAGGTGATTTATCCAAATCTGAATTACTAGTCTAACCACAATAGTGTGATAAAACAGGACAATTTGTGAACTATACTTTGCAGGCTTTAAAAAAATTAACAATAAATAAATAAACAAAAACCATAACTGTAACTGAAACATTACAGTTTTAAAGATAGGCTTCAATAAACAATGGTGACGTTTTATGATGAGTTCAATGTCTTCCAATGCTATGAGATGAAAAGAACATTTGTGTAAGGCTTCAAGTGTCACCGTTTACTTCTGCGGCTTATTTGCATGCCTCAAAGAGCATATTAATTGTTTTATTGCCTCAATGAAAAGTGTTTCACTGTGCATGTCTGACAGTCACAAGCCTCTTAATAACAGTAGAAGTAGCAGAGTTAAACTGCAATAGTATATCATTTTGAATAATTTTATTTCCAACACATAACAAAGCAAGTCTTCCTTCTTATGCTGTAACTAATTGTTTAAAAAATGGCATTGACTAACAGCTCACAATTTTTTGGGTATCCGAGTTGTTTTGTAGTGCTTTTCTTCAATTGTAAAATAATATTTCTGGTTTTAATCTTTTATATTTACCATGTATGGTAACACACAAATGCTTTTAATGCTGTACTGAGTTGGACAACAGGAGGCATCATGCAATATGCAAACAAAAACAACTGGAAATAAAATGTCAAATAATGCAATACGGATGTAGTTTGAAGACCAAAGTAATGTCTTGGCATGGGGTAACATGAACATTTGGCATAGAAAAAAAAAAATATATATATATTTTCCATTTCCTCAGTTTTGCCACAATACATTTGGGGCCCCCTACTTAAGTCTATGCACTTGAAGCTAACATGCTCTGTGGGAGGCTATAGATGCTTTAAAAAAAACGGTTTATCAGGTAGGAAGCCAAAAAACATGTGTGTCACCTATTGAGTAGAATCAAGATGGGAAGGGGTAGACTTAAAGACTGACCCATATCCTATATGTTTGTTTTTTTGTTTTGTTTTTTGCACGTCCCATGATATATTAGATAAGACTTGGTTTCTTCCTAACAAGATGAAGGAATTTCAGAATGGAGTAGTAGTACTTCCTCTATTGTTAAAGTTTATTCAGAAATAGAAACTAGTCATAATCCAAGATGTTCAGTGTTTAAAGATGTTTGCATTGATGGCAAACTCCAAGAAGTAGTCAGTACTGTCACATAGCAAAGCAGTTAGAAGGATGTTGCAGATATAAATGGATGTTGCTCTCTCAGCCATTTAGAGAAGCAGCTGCATATGGGCATGCGATGTGACAATCTCTTGCTGCATAGTGGCAAACTTGTGAAGGCAGCGTGAAATATCGCTGGCAAGTACTGCTTTGTTTGTTGGTCTCATTAATTCTTCAGGAGGGTTTGTCTCAAAAGGGCCAACAAATACAATGGAAAAAACATGTGCTCTGGCACCGATCCACACTCCTAATTGGAAACCATGGGCTTCAGAAGTGCATGATGCACCTTCACTCTAAAAGTCTTCTCCATTATTCATTGAAATATAAGAATTAAGGGGCAAAAAACTAAACCCTTATGACTGTTTTTTTTTTTAAAGGAGGCTACGTGCAAATAGATAAATTAACTAATTATCTTTAAAAAAAAATTGCAATGGTACATAGCAATTCAACTTGCAATATAGATTTTTCATTGAAATTGCAAACTCTTTGAAACTGCATATGAATTGTTTTCAAAAGATAAAATACATCATTTGAGAACTATAACATTGTTACCCATGCACACAAGATTTGAGCACATATGCCAGTTGACCCCAAACCTCTTATTTAATTAGCTGGGATGTGTCGAACAGTTGTGATGCTCCTAAGCCTACCTTGTATAAAGTAAGATGCTTGAATAAAAAAGTTGAAAAGTTTAAAGCAATTGCAGTATAACTAGAAATCACATATATGTTAGTTTATTTTTGGTGTTGTTAAACAGATAGCTGTTGGCAAGTACTGCCATATATATATATATATATATATATATATATATATATATATATATATATATATATATATATATATATATATATATATATATATATATATATATATATATATATATATATATATATATATATATATATATATATATATATATATATATATATATATATATATATATATATATATATATATATATATATATATATATATATATATATATATATATATATATATATATATATATATATATATATATATATATATATATATATATATATATATATATATATATATATATATATATATATATATATATATATATATATATATATATATATATATATATATATATATATATATATATATACACTACAGTTATTAGAGGGTTTAATGTACGCAACTCAAACTAAATAACTACTAAGGAAATATGGCAATGTCTACCTTGGATGTTTTAAATTTATATGAAAATATAAATACACATCTGCCAGTATGCAATCTGTGTGCAAGACCAGCGCTGGAGCTGCTGACAAAACCTCTTTTTTGGCAGCAAATTAAAGTGGGTTTTCTGTCCACAAACTTGTCACTTGTGTCGGTACACCTGTCTTGGCACTGTCTGGTATAGCAAATTCCCCCCAAAATTGCAGTATTGTTTGCCCTTTTACTAAAATACAATCGAGTTATACATAGTAGACTGCAAAAATACGGACCAATGTGTCAAGAACATGATATACAGTTGGCTATAAGACGCAGCGCCATAAGTGATAGTGTGAAAAACAGAGCTAAAAAAAAACAAACAAACAAGAGGAATATAATAAATGACTGAAGATGCTAGAGTATGATGAAACAGCAAGGCATGGCGTGCTGCAAAGTATATTCTCCAATGATCAGCTTTCAAACAACAGTGGATATTTCTCAACATGTGGATGTCACTGTCTTTTTTTTCACTCTGTAATCCATGCACTTCCCTGTTTGAAGCAAAACATCAGTAATGCAAAACTCTAAAGCTCTTCAAAGTCTTGAGTCATTCTCAAGAAATACAAGACCAATATTTCTTGATTGTTGTTCCTTCTGACTGAGAATGTTAGAAATTACAAATGCTCGAAGAATAAGAAACGAAGAAGGTTCATCTAGTAGCCTTTACAGCTCCCAGTGTTATGTGAGCACCCTTGGGTGTTTATGTTATTACAGCCATATCAATCAGGCATTTAGCAGTAAAGCAAGTTGAGAAAGGGAAAGTAGATGAAGAAACAAACAAACAAACAAACAAACAAACAAAAAAGTAAACAACATTTGAGTAAAAAAAGAATGTATTTCAAGACCCATTACAAACAAAGTACGTCCCACAGAAATATTATTAATATTTAAAAAAATACTGTACCTTTTGACATCTTTTTCATCTAGCATATTGTTATTTGAGGCACTAAAAATGTGCATAATGGCAAACTGTAATGTAAAATACTCTATTGCACTTAATAGAATACCACACTCTACAATGCAGAATTTAAGCGCAAGTCATTCTTAAGCATCGAGCCGCAATGACTCATGGGGAATAGGCCAGGTGGAAATTGAAATGGTTCTAAAACTGAAACCACCTCCCTTTGGTAGTGGCAAATCTATAAATCTATTGACTTCAATCACAAAAGTGAAGTTTGCTGGCAACATAATCCCAATACTGATCCCATACTCGAATGCAGTCAGTACCATTAGGGAAATAATACAACTCCAAATGAATATAATTGTAATGTCACTGATAGTGTGCGGCCCGGCGGCTTTAGTGGTTAGCACGTCGGCCAAACAACTCTGGGGTCTTGGGTTCAGGTCCAGGTCGGTCCACCTGTGTGGAGTTTGAATGTTCTTCCCGGGCCTGCATGGGTTTTTTTCTTACTGATTGGACACTCTGAATTGTCTGCTTGTGCCTTGCAATCGGCTGGGTACCGATACAGGGTACTCCCGTCTCTGGTCCATAGTCAGCTGGTGGCTCCAGCACCCCCATGACCCTAGTAGGGATAAAGTGGTGCCGAAAATGAATGAACAAATGTTACTGGTATTTATCTGATTTATGGATTGACAAAAATACAGTATTTTGCTAAAAGATAATTTCTCATAAATTAAGTTAATATAGCATATACCGTTGTTTTTCACATTAAAGGTACTTGTTTTTTGTGCTTAGGCATCTTCTCTGGAGTGTTATTTCCATTTAGTTCATTTTGATTACATTAGATCCATTTTATCAATGTCATTGATATTGTAGCAAGAGGGACTAAATGAAAATGTTATTTTTTTTAATGACTATGCACCACAGATGCATGCGAGTGATAAACTGTTTTATTATCTAAAATTGTTGGTGGTATTCATTAAAAGTGTTACTCCCGTGGTACGCCAAAATATTAAACAACTTTTGTTAGCTACATCTTCAAAAATAAAATAAAATAAAACCTCCGAGCGCTCCAATTTCTTTTCTGCCATTTTCCTCTAGGCAATGTTGCCAGCCAAGTGAGGTGAACCTGTATTCTAGGTTCAATCTGTCCTGTTTTTAAGATCAAATACTGCTGTATGCTAAGATACATTCCGTCTCACTCATTTTTGGAGCAGTGCAATGTGGTATTGGTTACCAGCTGCTTCTGCCAGTGCTGCTTCTCCGTGTAAGTTAACTTCCTGTAGAACACATCATCTGTAGGTACTGTTTCTTTCTGCTGTCTTTCTGGCATATCCTCTTTTCTAAACTCATGACTTGCTGTAAAGCACCAAATGTGTTCTTGTCTCCTACATAAGGTTCCTCCAGGTGCCATTTTGCTTTCTCACCTGAGTTTGCTGTTTTCTTCCTTACACCCACATGTTTTTTTTTTTATTGTTGTTTAGTTTAGTTTTTTTTTTACTTGGTTTGAAGAGTGCTTTTGGTTTTTGATTATTATTTCGTTGTTTTCTCACACTTTTGTAGGTCTCTCTGGAATTAATTTTTATTGTTTTATTTGTTATTCTGTCAATAAAGATTTATTCGACAATGTTTAAGCGTCCTGACCAGTTGTGCAAATCACACCAACTCTGAAATAAACTTATTTTTTTAATTTAATTTTTTTATTGCAGGTGCAATTAAATGAAGTCTCTGTGCACAGCACAACACAACAAAGGTAAATAAAGAATAAAATAATAAAGTCATAACTTGCTTTGGCAATCTGAAACGTACTGGTAAAAACACAATTACAGTTTTGTATTTTATTGCCACTAAAGAAAATGAAGCAAAAACAGAAAACAATCTATGAAGCATGAATATTTTCTTTACTTGGTGACTCTGTCGGGACGTAATGAAACTATTGTTTATTGCCTCTAAATAATGCTGTATTGCAAGAATTATTGTTTAGTTTAATGTTCAGTATGACCTGTTTTCTATCTACCCTAAAGTCAGCAGCTATCTTCCTCTTTTTCCTTCTCAAATGTTGAATGGATACATTTTGCCAAATGAATTCAAATGTATTGCTTCCATGAGAGCGATGTGTCGTGTTTTTAACGTAAAAAATGTGCATGTGTTTTGTCTCTCATGGGAGCGTATAAAAAATCTGTGTGTATGCTTATTATGAGACCATTCCAGCCCTATTATTAGCCAAAAGACGGTAAACAAGATGGGCATATAAAGACTAGGGATAATGACACACAGGTGTGGACACACAGGTGATTAGGGAAGACAACACTGACAAAGTGTACACGGGGCAATATAGGAAAACTGCAAAATGAAATATGACGATAATCAACGCCCATGATGGCAACACAAACATAATTATTTTCAAATGGCAAAAGTATTATTCTACTTAAAAGTGCAATGAAATAATGTTCTAATATTTTACATTGTTTCAAGAAGAAGATAGGTCAAAATGGGGATGTGGCATTGTTTAAGCGTGTAATGTAATCCTAATCCGAGATATTTCTGCAAATGGTATGTTTTAAAATTAGCCATTGCGTGACGTCACAATGTGTCTTATTGCTAAGTACATTCCTAAACCCTGAAAAAATCCATCTAGAGCCTATCCTTGCTGCCGCAGGAGCGAAACACCCTGAATTGGTGGCCAGCCAATCACCGGATACGAGATGGACAACCATTCACGCTCACACTCGTACCTAGGGGCATTTTTAGAGTGTTCAATCAACCTACCATGATTTTAGCACAGAGTACCCAGAAAAAACCCACACAAGCCCGAGCAGAACATGCAAACTCCACACGGGAGTTTGAGCCCAAGACCAAAGAACTGTGAACCCGACACACTAACCACTCATTCTCCAGGCCACCCCTGACTGTATTTATGGATTTTCATAAACTAATGAGCTGCAGCTGGTGTATTTATAACATTGTAGACACCTGAAGTTTTTTGTCTTTATTTGAATGCAAAAACTGCTTTGTTTAAACTATGGGTATAAATAATTAGGTGGCACTTATAATTGTGAAACTCTCCCACTCAATTAAATATCCCATGAAGAGCCTCATTGCAAATGCACCCCCAACCCATTTTTAAAGGTATGGCAGATCAAATTGAGGCGGAAAGTGTCTCTCTTAAACACCTATAGGAATATATTTAGCACCAAGACATTCATACAATGAACAAAGGAAGAAAATTATTAGAGCGCCACTCAGCTTTACCTTGAAACAAAGGAATCAACACTTGACAAAATGTAGTGGTTTAATTTGTTTGCTGCTTGTTTTCCTCTCCAAGAGCTTACTAAGTATGCAACTGAAAATAAGTAACATAGTACATGCAGTTTAAATGGTGAATTTCAAAATTCAACCTTAGCTGTGTGTTAAAAGAAGAGGCCCTCCATTAACACCTCATCTCATCTTATTTTCTGAACTGCTTTATCCTCATAAGGGTCGTGGGGGTGCTGTAGACTATCTCAGCTGACTTTGGGCCAGAGGGAAGGGGCACCCTGAACTGGAGGCTAGCCAATCACAGGGCACAAGGAGACGGATAAACATTCACTGTCACACTCATACCTATGGGAGCAATTTAGTGTCCAATCAGTCTGCCATGCATGTTTTTGGAATGCGAGAGGAAACCGGAGTACCCGGAGGAAACCCACGAAGGCCCAAGAAGAACATGCAAAAGCCATACAGATAGACATGACCTGGATATGAACACAGGACCCCAGAGCTGTGAGGCTGACGCACTAACCACTCAATACACCGGGCCGCTCCTTTAACAATAGATCAACATTATAATTCCATATGTGAAATCTGAGATACAACGTATGTGGAAAATAGCGCATTTTTCTTCTGATTAAAAGCTCACAATTGTTCTCACCCTGCCCTTGTTAAGATGGGAACAATTGTGCAGAAAGAGACATTTTATACTAAACATAATTGGAAATTCATACCCCAAAAAATGTTTTCATGTACAGCCACACACTTTCTTGTGATCACAGTACGAATCTGTGTAGGTTTCAAACACATTTTACGTACACGGAAATGAAAATTGTGCACCAGAAATGGTTTGGCTGTGTTCAAAACGGTTCCCCTCTTTTAAAAACATCTGAAAAAAAATGGTCTAAAACTGCCACTACTGTCAAACTCTAGTGCCATATTATTAAAAAGCAATCTGATAGTTTGTTGAGTTGCATACAAAGCCACACTTTAAAAATATCTTGCTATAACTAATCAAACCCTTCTCTCATAATTGTTTCATCTTTCTCCTTCCTTTGCCACAGCAAGTAAAGCTATGAGTTACTGTCAGAGACAAGCCCTAATAGGTGTCATACCTAAGATCAAAACGATTATTTTTAAGACATTTCATAATTGAGTGCTGCAGAACAGCGGTAGGCGTCAAAACTGTCAAGAATACTAACCAAAGGTGAAAAAAAATGGAGGAATCATCTGCTCGAGCCATCAGAAGTGTTATCTGCACACTGCACAGGAAAACTGAAGTGTAGGAAATGATTTTGCAATGCACAAGTAAAAATTGACATGCGACATGGAGAGTCATATAATGTAACACATTCAATTTGAAAAGAGATAATTATGAAGTTTTTGTTGGTAAAATGTATTCAAACTTAGAACCAAACATTTCTTGTTCATTGCACAGTATAAACTCATAATTGAAGGTAGTGATTAATAGTGTTTCCATTCTGGTAGGTAAATTATCATATTTCAGGTACATTATTGAGGGTTCCTGGTGAAATACATTTTAAATCAGTATAAAGCATATGCTGTTTATGACAACCTTTTACTAATACTTTTTTGAAACCAAAAATCTGGCCTTGTAAATGGCTATTTAGCTATGTCCTCTAAAGCATTATTCACTTGTGTTCTCTACTTTCTACATTCACAAAAAAAGGTTGCTGCACAGTAACCAAAACACTTTTGGAATGAGGTGGGAACTCAAGATTTCATTAGTATAGTGAAAGAATTGAACATTATGTCTTTTATCGGCAGTAGAAACTGAAATAGCGAGATTCATATGAAGGCAAGCGAAAAGTAATGGCTATGCAGCAGTCAGCGGATATAAAAAATGGCGCGATTTGATTTGCTCCATGACTTTCTTTCTGCATGATGACACTGCTGTATTTAGGATTCCGAATGGAATATGCTGACTGATTTACTACCTGGTATGCTCCTGCATATAAACAGGTTATTTCAAATATCTTAAAAACAAAAACTGAGTTTCTTTGTATTATTACAAATGTGTACCGTAGGACTTGTAATGGTAATGCTGGCTCTGTGATGTTTTGATGTCACTTGGGTGTAGGCAAAAAAATGGTAAACGTGTGTAATTTAGATGAGGCTGATAACATGGCCTTGCAGACAAAAGCATTTTTTTAAAATAGGTCATTGATGGTGAAATGCTTCTTTAATAATGTTAAAGGATTAACATTCAATAAATTTCATAACTAAACTAGGTCACGACATTATATATGGGATTAAGACATTACTTGACCTTTTGTTGGTAAGTTTTTTTAATGAAATTAATACTTTAAAAAGCATTTGCAGATTCAACAAAATAAACACACATACACATACACACACACACGTGAAAATGTGATATTCATCTAAAAAAGGTTAGAATATTGATTAAATAATAAATTATCATAATATAATCCATAGAAATGTATAGTTTGAATTCTTATTTCCTAAAGTAATAATGACGTACGTTAAAAACCTGCAATTAGACTACAAATAAAATGATGTTAATTACATTGAGCCAATCTTGTAAATAGTGTATTCCTCTATGGAGCACTTTTCTATAACAATAGTTGCATCTCCATATATGTAAAATTGAACAAAGGTATTGCGTAAAGGTAGAAAATGAGGTTGAACAAATATATTTTCTAAGAGTGTATCTTTAGATCCATTTCTCCTTTCCACTTTCCCAATTAACAGCTTTCGTACCAATTAGCCAAATCAAAGTCTATTCCAAATGGAAACCCAGGGGCTCTCAACCAATGCACAGGCTAAAAAAATATATTTATATATCGGCAAATCAGCATGAGACTTAGTATAAAGTAATTGGGAGAGTGAGGATGGAAGCTGTTTGCTTATTTTATTTTTTAACTATGTTGTCAGCCACTCAAACATCTGCTTTTGCATATATACAGAGGAAAAAAATGCCTGCATATATTTAAATGGGACTTTCTTAATGGAGATAATAAACAAGCTCTAGAAAAACTAATCTCGTTCCTTGTTTCAACAGTTGTCATGTAGTGAAATTCATTATAACAGGTAACAGATTAAATTAACAAGGGTAGATATTACAGCCTGGCACCCCAGTATGCCTTAGAAAATAATTTGAGGTGCAGTAACTCTTCATCTAACTTCCCTTAATTTGAACAGAAATGTGTGGTCCACAGTGACAGAAGTTTATTAATTGGAAAACATACATTTGTTTAAAATATTCATACCGGTAATATAGTGGAAGGAAGAACAATTAAATGGGATTCTTTTTAATGGCAGAAGGCAATATGAATGTGTATTAACTTACTGCCATTCATACAGCAGAATAGTCATAGCTTCCTAAGAGCTTTTGCCCAATTAAATAGATAGAGATTTCACACTGAGTAAGTTAATTTGTGAATAAATTGAGATGAGATCATTATCGTTATGAGGTATCTTTATTCAGTAGGACACCACAAGATTTTATTATTATTTCTTTAATGTAAAATGATGATGGCTCAACAAACATTTCTGACAAATAGGTACATTTCACATGATTTAAGCAAAAGTGTATAAAATATTTTTAAAACTCAAATGGTTTCAATTAAATCCATCTGCAAACAAGTTTAACTGCTGTATTTCAGACATGAAAAACCATGCAGTTTCTGCAGACAGTGTTGAGATTTAATGTAATTTTGGTTTATTAGTATAAACATTGGATGTGTTGATTTCCTCACAGATAACAGAATGTTAGAAAAATAATATTAAATTATTTTATAAAACCACATTCAGTGCATGCTTACACTGCAAATGATAGAATGTCTTAATTTAACAGTTCAAATACATTACACTAGAATATTAGAAAAACGGAATTAAGAAACTATGGAATATGCTTATCTTTTGACTAACCTAGAACATCTTGAAAAATATCAAGAGAATCTGAATATGTGATACTTCTTAGAGGGACACTTGTACTTATTAACTTTTGAGTGCTACTTTGAATAGATGTACTCCAGTCAAGAAAATACGTGAAATAATGGGGAAAGTACATTATTTGTGAAAATTCTCTTCGAATATAGCCTTGTAAGTACACTTTCAAAACGTTTTATCAACACATGAACTTGAACTGTATTTTTTCCCCCCATTGGAGCTAATAAATGTATTTGGTAAGGACCTTAAAACTGAAAACATGTGACCAGTTTACCTTTCAGATTGAGCTGGCAGAAAACATTTGACATGAAAAGTGTTGATTCTAAACTACGCAGGGCCTCCAATAACTTGACAAGTTTGATTGGACTTATGTGTGAGTACACATGACTAAACTAAACACCAAAGTGCAGAGGGTGATCAACACAGTCCAAAAGATCATCAACTACCCCCTACTTGCCCTGTCCACCATCCACAAATCCCGGTGCCTTAGAAGTGGAGAGAGCGTCATTAAAGACAACACACATCCCGGCTTCCACCACTTCAAGTTGCTGCCCTCTGGAAGGTGCTACAGAGCCATAAAAGCTTAGACAAACAGACTCAAGAACAGTTTCTTTCCAAGAGCTGCCACCATACTCAACTCGAGATATGCACTTAGGACCTTATCAAGACTTATTGCCATCCATTTTAATCCCTTGGTACCACTTACCCATGTTGATCACCACTTATACTACTTATATCTAATGTTGACCACTTATTTATCTATTTCTATTTATTGATTATTTATCTATCATCATGTGTTTGTTTGTTTGTTTGTTTGTTATTGAGACCATAGACTCAGCGAGTCATGCACTCTCAACAACTTGGCGCTGAATGTCTCCAAAACCATGGAACTCATCCTGTACTTCAGATGGAACAAGGCTCTCTACTCAGCTAATCTCACTTGGACTACTTATTTATCAACTTCTTATATGTTGATTATTTATTTGTCTGTTTGTTTGTTGTTACTTGTGCACTATGTGGTGGAAGCTTTAAATCTCATTATACTTGTATGATGACATAAAAACCATTCAATTCATTTGAATTCAATTACAATTGGTGGTTTGAGATTGCAACAAATTTCACTTCACACTACCTTCTTCCATATTGGTGCGCATGGCAACTGTTTCATCATGGGCCAACACCTCAGATTTGTTTGATATGCTAATCTAAATCTGAATTAACCATGATTTTAATAACATCATATAATCTTGTACACTCCTCAAGTAACTTAACCAAGGACTAGTAGTCAACAGTATGGCATGTTTTAGATTTCCAACAGCGCTCAAATATATCAATATGAATGTCTTTCCCTGTTCAAGAATAGTGTGAGCTGATAAGGGATGGTGTCACTGAGAGTAAAAAGCAATTGATTTTCTTTGTTACAGACAGGAGACCATTTTTGTGTTGTTGCTATTGTTGTGTGTTTATGACACTGTTTTATATTTAATTCGTGAAATGTTTAGCAAGTGTGTGTACATGTCTTTGCGCACGAACATGCACCTCTGTTTGCAGTGACAATTGTTTCGAACTCTACCGCCATCAAGTGTGTTATTTTGTGTCTATTTCTGGTACAATTATGTTAGAAGCAAAATAACAACTTATTTGAAGCTGTGACTTTTTTTCTCAATAAAATCACACCAATTAAGTGGTTTAAATACCGTAAAAGAATCCATGTTAATGTCAGAGCAGTGCAAGGTGTATAGCACAATTAATACCTTTACTAAATTAGGTTTAATACAAAGTAGACTTTAACAAGAAATATAGAACTTTCTTATCTGCATACTGTAACATATTGTTGTATTCTTATGGGTCATGATACTGGAAGATAAAACAATACTGTGGTCGTTTCTGTACAGGTAGACCCCTCTGGTGTGTAATTAGGTGTTTTAGCCGCCTAAAATCCTCTAATATAAAGCCAATCAAACAAGTTAGCACATATGTCATTGTTTTGTTTCCAACAAACAATGAAAGGCAAAGGGCGGTAAGAGGTATAAAATGAAAGCCAATACATCAAACACAGCCGCTATCTTTTCGGCTGCATACTGTTTACTCCAGAGAGTAACATTCTTTGTCTACTTTTTTTTTCATACACATGTACCACTTGGGAAGTACAGGGAAGAAAGGGAATTATGGATTTGAAACAGTAGGTATCAACAGCAATGCAGCAGTTTTTCATGAATGCTTATGCTCAAACCGAACAATATTGTGCATTTTTTTGGATTTCCTGACACACTTTTCTCCCCACTGAGTGTTCAAAGAAGCAGACCCTTATCCAGAAGCCTGGCACTGTCATTAATTTTTGTGCTTTGTCAGAGACAAAGGGGTTTAAGCCTGTAGTTCTTACAGCTCCACCACTTATAGGCAATATTTCACCCCATCCATCTAGCAAGTATAGTAGAGTGTCCTTGCTTTTAACACCTGGAGGAATGACCAGCTATCACGAGCAACCAGGCGAGTATGAAAACTGGTATGGAAGGATCACGTTGAGATTAAAATGAAAGAAGATTTGTAAAAGGGTAAAGTACAAATTTATGCATGGTACTTGGACAGATGTATGAGATAAGCGAGCTTGTGTGATCATCAATTAGTTGCCAAGTTGGCATTTTCCCTCTCGAGATACATTTGAACTTACAATCTCTCTGTTTTGATTTCGGGTTGGAGAAGCAAGAAGAATTTTACTAAAAAGATGAAGCATGCATGTAATATGCTGATCTAGTTAATGGCCAAACTGACCTTCGGTGAAAGTCAAAGATTAAAAAAGAAAGTACTGTGTCGTACAAATCCACTGAATTTTAGCTCAAACTTCCTCATCACTTTTGCTTTAAGATTATACAAGTGTGTATACTTTTTTGACTCTGGCTAACATTTTCTAAACTTTTATTTCCTAACTATTTGAAGACTTAAAAAACCCATGACTTCAACCACATGAATAATCCCCCAATTTGTTGATTGAAGCATAATGTCAGTAATAATGGAGACCACAGGGAGGGTGATGCTTCAACAGCTCAGACCTCAGGTCAAGCAACCATTGAATCCATTGCAGTTTGCAAACCAGAATAACATGTGGGCAGATGAATGTGTCTTCTCTTTGCTTCACTGGTCTCTGTTTTATGTAGATGGGTCTGGAGGCTATAAGAGTCAGATGTTTTTCTATTTCATGACCACTTTTGACGCAATTCAACCTCTGAGGTTATAGAGAACCCAGAAAGGATGGGAGTGGATTCTACTTTTGCAAGTTGATCCAGAATTAACTCATTGACAGACTCCAGTGTTACAAACCCTGGTGAGCAATTCTGGCCCCTTTCATTTTCACGTTGTACATGGCAGATCACACAAAAAGACCTACGGCATTCTATATATTTTTATTGTATGTATGATGTGGGATAACATCGTGCTTTTGGATGCTGTCATTATAATGCAACTGGTGTTCTATTTTAAATTGTTGTTGGGATTTTAACTGCCGGTGTTTCTTTTGATCTGTCATTGTTTTGCAGGTTGTTGTTTTTTCTTCTTGATTTTTTGTAGGAGTCTGGGTTCCCCTTTGTCTTTTTGCCCCTCTATTAAATATTTCTATTAGTGTTGTTTTCCTGACCTGGAGTATGGGATAGTATTTGTGGGATTATATGGATGGCTGCCTGACTGTTGATTTCCCCCTGCAAAGGATTAATGAAGTATGTTTTACCTACAGTATAGTGCAGAGTGTAATCAAAAAGGATAAACCAGCTTCATGACACATTGCTTCAGTTTACAAGGATCATAACAGCATAAATTAGTGACTACTTTAAAATGGGGTTTCAAAGTTTGTTTGGAAGGGAGGCCAACATTTTTTCTCATTATGTTCAGTTTGTGGGATCATGCGGGCTCGTAGTGTATAATTTTCTTCTTGTAGAGATGTGGAAAAGATGATTTAAATGTTCAATACCTACCCACTACACTTGATCACGTCAAACATTGAATAACATCAGAGATCAACTCAGTGAATTGTTAAATGCCAATAGCAGCATAAGTAGGGTTATTTCATTGAATTGCAGGCATTAAAAAAATTAATAAAACATATGAACCTATGAAAACATCACTCATGGTGTTTTCTGGCCCTCATTGGCTCCACACTTCCCACTGTTTATTGAGTCACCATGATCGGCGCCGTGTTTTCAGTCTCCAATTGTGATGACCATATGTACGTGTGTGTGTGTGTGTGTGTGTGTGTGTGTGTGTGTGTGTGTGTGTGTGTGTGTGTCTGTGTGTGTCTGTGTGTGTCTGTGTGTGTAAAGCCTGTTCAGCTAGGATAGGTTTTTTAAATGCTCTATAATTAGGATATTTAACGGTTACAATGTAGACCAGGTTATATAAATTATTTATCTCTTTACCCTCCTTGTAGGGAATATAACTGTTAAAACTAATGTGACTTGATCACGTGATCTCCATTCACTTTATTCACCCATAATAAGGTTCATATATAAAGAGTAGAGGTCGCCAGGGGATGTAGTTAAAAACAGTTTTTCAAGCAAATTGAACTATCCGCACCAGGTGTGTCTTTTTACATCGCCCCACTCTACTTACACCTGTTTCATGCAACAGCTCCCAAATGTACTCCCGATGAAAAAGGAACATATCGATCACGAATACAATAAAGATGTTGGGTGACTTAATAGGGCAGCAGCATAGGGGCCACTGTGACCATCATGCCTCGATGCATTAATGAGAGTCATAAATTGCTCTTGGATAGGTAGAAAAAGTGTTGGAACAGGGAGCAAGAATATGTCTGCATAAGATTTTTTTGAATGTTCATTTCAGTGAAATCCAAAATTGCTCACTTCTTCAGAAATACATAACAGAAATGAAGTACAGATAAATATCAGACTAAAGAAAAGGAAAACAAGTATTCTCTGAAGACATACATCTTAAGTAATGGAAAAATCTAAATTTCTGGTTGGTTACAAAAGAGAAGTGCACATCGATTCTTAATACTAAAGGGTTGACTAGATACTTTCTTTAAAGAAATGAATCTTATGAAAACAGAAATGTATATGTTTGCTATTTTAAAATTGTGGCTCCCTGATTTATGTTGCTGTTGTTGAATAGCCATTGACTGTGATCTAGCGAATTAGCAAATATTATGTGGGCAATCAGTGGTAAGGTGCATAAACCGTTGATATAGATCAACAAAATAAAGCTCAACTTTCAAAAAGGATCACTGGGCCCCGTAATTAATTCACCCTCATGATCTCATCTCATCACATTATCTGAACCGCTTTATCCTCACTAGAGTCACAGTGGGTTCTGGGGCCTATACCAGTTGACTTTGTGCCAGGGGGGGACTCTGTGTTGATGGCTAGCCAATCGCATGGCACAAAGAGACAAACAACCATTCATGATTACACTCATACCTATAGGCAATCAGACTACCATGCATGTCTTTGGAATGCGGAAGTAAACCAAAGTACCTAGAGAAACCCCACACAGGCCCCATGAGATCATTCAAACTTCACAGAGTCGGACCGACCAGGATTTGAACCCAGGTCCCCCACAGTGAGGCCGACACACTAACCACTCATCCGCCGGGCCACCCCACCTTGATCATAAAATGAATAATATAAACAAGATGGGGAGAGGCATGGCTTACAAGGGAACATACCTTTTTTTAATAAGCTGTACTGATAATACCAAGTAAACAAATTCGACTTCATTAAGATTCACCAATGTGCAACAACACAATCCCCACATGACTATCACAAGCTGTGTTTTCAAAGTAGGGCATTAATGAAATTAATACTTATTATGAAAGTAAAAACGGCATTGTGATTTTTATCACATTGAAAATGAACTTGATGTTGTAACTACAATGTGAGACAATTTTGAATGGACAACAAAATCATTGTTTTGGCAAGGAAGTAAGGATTTTGCATCTTGTGAATAAGACTAAGCATGATTCAACACTGAAGGCAAGGTAAACATGCTGCTGATGGTAGAATCAGTAAGTTTAAATTCAAAAGCAAAAATATATTACTGGTTCAATGTCATATATGAAATGCAATGAGTTGTATGGTGCTTAATGACAAACGGGACCATTTGTACTCACTAAGGGTGTGCAAGGGGTCCAATATTCAGGGTTGAGCTCAGCTCTGGGACGAAGGTCCAGATATTCGGGGTTCAGTTCGGTTCGGGCACGAGTTAGTGTTCCCTTTGATGAAGATTAGGGGGAAAAAATAATGGTAAATTAGAAAATGGTCTGTGGTTGTCATTGTTCACATAAGAATATTCTAAAGTCATCCAACAACCAGTATATTCCACTGTTTATGATCTGAAGTAAACTTTCAAATAATTAAATTCATACTTTAAATTAAAATACTAAAATACTGCCTTCATTAAATAAAACCAGACTCCAAGTGGGTGAACTCTTCACACCTTGCAGTCAATCAAGGTCAGAAGAAAAATAGGAACAACTGCTTAAATGTATTAACACAGAAAAACAATTAAAAATGCAAATTCGTCAGCATCCAAAAATATTTCAAAATATTGCCAACCTCTGAAAACAGTAGGGTTTAGTTTGCGGGTAAATGTATTACATTTAAATATATAATAATCACATTTAAACACTTGACCCGAATTGGACATTAGTAAGATCTCTGTGGACTAGCATTCATGAAGACCATATTGATCATTATGATGATGACGAATTAGTAATAGATATACTTCACACAATAGGAGTATCAATGACATGTGCATATAAAACACTATTTACCGGTTCTGCGACTTGCCAAATTTACAATCAACATAATTTGGGCATCAGTGAGAACAAACTGCATAATGCCTTCACTGGCTGTTGAACCCAGATATACTTAAATCTGCAGATACCCAAATGACATTTATGACAGAAAAACAACAGCTGCAGTATTAAAAATATAACTAAATAAAAATGTCTATTCATTCATCCATCTTCTGAACTGCTTATCCTCACAAGATTGCACTCAGAGGGAAAAGAGGAAAAGAGCCAGGCAAAGTCAAAAAACAAACAAACATATTCCTTTGCAATTTTATTCAATGTTTTTGGATTTAATGCAAGTGTTTATGTTGCCTAATGTTCTATGTCACTGTAGACATGTTGTTTGGTTTCCCATATTTTAAAAGTGTAGAGAGATTGCTGATGAGTTGATCATTTGATTCAGGTGTGGTAGAGGGGAGAGATATAGAAAACAGACTGGATAGGGGCTCTTGAGGACTGGACTTGGCCACCCGTGCAGTACGTGATCCTTCCACTGCTATTTAATCAAATTTACAGAAGATCAAGTCTTGTTGAAGGTCACTCCATAATGGGGCAGCGGTATATATATTTTTATGTTCTTGGGTGTTTTATTGTGTTGGTGATATGACTTTTGTGTATGGTCTTTATAATTGATTCGATCAAGAACAGAAAGAAACCAAGTGTTTAGCAACATTGCCTTGGGCATAGTTGAGGGTTCCCAGTGCCAAGAAGTTCAGTTTTGTCTCATTCTTTCCATTGTCCTAGAGGTTATATGGGTGGTGAATTAGCATTTTGGGGGAAAAAAACTTAACAGTTTTAAGTTCATTCAGTGACCTTTTTTCTTCTTTAAGAAAGAGGAATAAAAAATGTAATACAGTACAGTAAGTGTGAACAATGTGGGATTGTCCTGCTCAATTCTCTTAGCAAATCAGATGCCTAAAAGCAACCATTTTGTTACTGTTAAAATCGAAATTAGTTGAGTCAGTCAAGAGATTTTTTTTCCAAAGCTTTGCAACAACCTCTACACACCGCTTCTCTACAGAGCTCCTTTAAATCAGGGCTACAAACAGTATAGTTATATGCCTTGTGTCACACTTTGATTTATATTGGGTTAAATTGTGGATTAGGAACCCATCTATGCCTTTCCTACATTTTAAAGTGCAGGGTGTCAATTGCCATCTAATTTAATTTCTTGAAATAAATAATCTGGTAATGGCAGAGTCACTGCTCTTTGTTGGTGTGTATTCACATGCTGGAAAAAAGGGTTTGGAGGCTACTGACTTCAAAGATGAAGAACAATACTGTGGTTTAAACAATATCAACAAAATTATCTCCTATGAAAAAGTAGCTCTTGGTCACCAACATTCCAACGAACTTCCAAAGAAAAATGTGCATTGCTGATTGAATCCAATCGTGTTGGTGATTTGCATGGATTAAATGATTTATTCATTCGTTTTATATTGTACTTATTCTCACAATCGTGGGCTGCTGGAATCCATCCCTGTGAACTTTGGGAAATAAGCAAGGGACACCCTGAACTGGTTGCCAGCCAATCGTAGGGGTAACCAATCACGCTCACAATCATTCCTTAAAGAAAATGTAGAGTGATTAATCAGCCTACCATGTGTGTTTTTTGAGATGTGAAAAGGGGTTCTGCCACTCACTCTTCCCCAGTGTCATCCAGATACACTCAAAATTAGATATAAAATGTTGACTAGCTTGTCAAATAATTTAATACAACAAAGATAAATGTGAAACAATTCAAATTTTAGTGTGCAGAGGAAATATTGTGTTGTGGTTAAGAATGCATGGAAATTACTTACAATCATTTTTCTTAATTCAAAAGAGTGTAAAAAAAAAAAAACATTACCGTCTGTGGTGTGGTTAAAAAGGATATGAGGTTGTCAGGCCTCTGACCAGACTAGTGGCTAGGTGTGCCTGTCACCCAATCACAGGCCCAGCCACTAACGAGTGGAGTGAGGCCAGGTGCAAGCCATCAGCCAATAGTATATAAGGCCACCAGGTTACAGTTAACTGTAAAGTTCCCTCTAGCATTACCCATTGCCTACTTGTAGATCAATGACCTCTGTTTGTACTCAGGATTTCGACCACGCCAAGCCCCACAGACCAAGGAACGGAAGAAGGATCAACGAGACCAAGATTACAGAGCAAAGACAACGGACCACAGATCGACGGATTACGACTGCGCAACCTAGCCAAATAAAGATTTTGGAAAAGAACTAAGATCAACCCTCGCCTGCTTTGGGGTTCGCACCTACGATCATAACAGAGGTAAATGAAAGAGCATTTTTTCAGAAACTAGGTTTTAGGTTTGAGTGGTATAACAGTCAAATGTTTGCCCAAGCTTGAGATCTCAAAATAACTAAAACATGCAGCATTACAGCAGTTTACATTAAAGCCACATCTGCCTGTTTTGCGTATATCATGACTTTAATTCTCATTTTGATTTAGTCCAGCTTGGAACTAGGGGAAAAAAAGTAGAATCGCTAAGAAAGCCAAGGCCTGTGGTGAATCTTAAAGTGCAAAATGTTAATATTTGCAGAGATAGAAATGAGTCAAGACTGGGGCCACAGTTAATAAAGATGTTATCGGTTCTACCCAATCTTATAATGCCACTAAATTAGATGAACTCAAGTGCAATGGGGCCAATGGTTCAGATAGACTGTCTCCAGGATGTGATGAATAGTTAAATCAGTCATTTAGGCAGGCATTTAACCTGTTGGATTTCAAGGATTTGAAATTACAAAGACGAAGGAAGTAAGGAGGCGGTCCAGAACATAACGATCACTTAAAATGAAAGTTGTTTGCTTCAAAGAGGCATTTGCACTTCAAATGTGGTCAGAATAAATGACTTTTAAAAGTCCACTCAAGGCTTTTGGTAGTTTGGATACTTTTACAAATGAGACAGATAGTGGTCACGAAAACAACTACATTTGTGTATGTAATGATTTGTTCTAATGCATTATATATGTCTATTTTATTGATTCTAGAAGTTAGTGTCCACAACATCAGAAGCTTAATGCATTCTCAAACCCACACATGGGCAACACCCAGAACGGTTGATCAGCAAAGGAAGAATTAAATGGTATGCAGTGGTTACATTTTAGTCTAGTATTGATTCTTTTTTACTTCAGAAGCACTGCTGATGCCCTAAAGGTATATAAAATGAATAAATAAAAAGTAAAATAAATCCCTGATCCAAGTTTTTGAGGTTTTTGGGGATTAATGCATCTCAGAAGGATTTAGAAGTGAGTTGTTGGTTGGAATGTTGGATGAGAGTTTGCCATCAACATTTTGAAAATGTGAATCCCGTTTAAGGAGATTTTTGCATCAGTACAACTAAAGAAATAAGACAAGGACATCACATATACATGGAGTAAGTAATAAAATAATTTCCTTTCATGCTCAGCAGTGAGTTCATCAAGTTCATTCTATTTATACTAATCATATTTCAAATGTTTCAAAAGTAATGAATATTAAATTAAAACATTTCATTTCTTAGTTTGTTGTGGAAATAAATGAATGAATTTATTTTTCATTTTTAAATAGGGATAAAACAAAATCTGGTGAAAGGTGCTATAAAAATGTCCTGGTACATTGAAAATTATACAACTTGGAGGCTTCAAGTGAAGAGCTCATTCAGTGTATATGGTGTGATTGTTCCCAATCATCTAACAATCACCTCTACCACATGTACTCATTATGGTTGCAGAATGCGGAGCCAGTCTCGGCTCACATTTGTGAAGTGTGATACGCCCTGACCTGATTGCTATAGTAGCGAGCAGTAAAATATGCTCCCAGAAGCTATAGGAAATTAACTTGTCAAATTATGTCCAATTGAACACTATTCTTATCACTATAATTTAATGATTGAAATAAGAAATTAAAAATCATAGTTTAGTGTTTTAATTTCTAACATTTTAAATGGTTGAAAAATTCCTAAATGGTACTCCCGATTTACAGTGACTTCTAAATTTGAATGACAAATTATTTGGATGTATCGTGAATGATCTGCATGTGTTTGAGCATCCTATTCAATCAATTTACAGTTTTATACAGTTTGCCCCCAAACTTCAAAAATGTGCAGATAAGCTTTGGTGATCGGTAGCTCTCAACTCGTATGCTTATTGCCTATTTCTCTTTCTAACTGGCAGGGAATCACATAATTGGCTGTGGTCCATTTGCTCAATCGCTTGTGTGTCCACTCAGTAACAGCAGATTTTAATGAATCGGTTTTATTGTTTTTAGAGCTCCAGGCTATAAGAGGGTCATGGTGGGAGTGAATGACTATGACCACTGACAGACAGCCAAGCCATGATATCCAGTATACAAGCTGGTTTGCGCACAGTAGCATTGACTTAATCAAATACAATACTTTTCTCTTTTCTCCCACTCACTTGCTATTGTTCTGAAAATCATGTCTTGGCTGGCAGGACTTCTTCTCATGATATTTATGTCATTGCACACTTGTTTAAAACCAAATGATGGATGACAATAGACATGACATCTTGGGCCAGGGGTGGCCAAGGCCCATCTCCGGTGTGAAGCTTCTGGCTAGCTTACTAATAAGTTAATCATTTGATTCAACCGCAGAACACTAGCTTGACAAGCCATGAATAACCATTCTTTAACCAGCTCCAAACCTGGGCTCTCTGTTTTTTTTGTTACGCACTTCGGATGGAGCAACCTTTTAAATGTTTGAGCTTCTCTCAATTCTACCCATATCTGTGTTCTCCCACTCGTGTAAACACTTTGTGTGGGCATTGTTATTACATGGAAACCAGGACAGACAGGGATTGTGCAACATCTCAGTTGTTCTTATATTGTAATGACAGACTTTTGATCATAGCTCTCTTAGACAGTGGTATTTGTATTTAATATGAAGTGAAATTATTCCTCATTTTAGGCCAATTACCATCCGTGCCTGAATTTTTTTAAATACTTTATATATTATAACATAAGGTCATAAATACTAGTGTCTGAAGTACAGTAATTATGCTAATTTTGAATTTTCAAGTCCTTTGCACAGCTGAAAGTAGACAGGAAATCAACTTTTGAATGAAGGTTGTAACACTGACAGAAACATACACATTGTTTTGGCAAGAAAAGCAGAAGAGGCGCTCATGAGCTTGTCGTAGTGTTATTTGCATTTGATTGACAGGTGGGCAATAGCCAGTGACGGAGTGGGCAGACCCCTAACTGCCAGTTCTTTTACTGTGGCTGGTTTGAAGCCGTCTGCATAGATTGTCTGGCCAACATGGAGAACATGGTGAATTAGAGAAGTTGACATGGTAAATCAGTGGACTTGGCACCCAGTGCAATGCTGTGAGCCATGCATACTTTGGAGCACTGCAGTGGATATGCATCATTTGGATAATTTGCTACACATGTATTCTTCTACATCCTTCATTAGAAAAAGGGCGTAGCACACGCACCCTAAAGTAACCAATTGAAAGAACTGTAATATACACTGGTGGTGCTGATTTAAATTTCTATATTACTTGTAATGATTAAAGTCACAACTGTTTCACAGTTGACTTTGTAATAAAAGGCAAGTTACACCCCAGTTTACCAAACAATTCCTGCTGGTGGTAGTATGATTTTGAGTGCAAATGGTCGTCTGTCTCTCTGTGTGCCCTATGACAGACTGGAGAACAATCCAGTAGGCTGTAGGCTTCCTTCCGACTGAAGTAAGATGGAATAGGCTCCAGAAACACTTACACAGATACGCGGAGCAGAAGATGGATGAATGAATGAACATGATGGCCAAAAAGTATCTGTTTTCTTAACTGATTATCTATTGCAGTGTGTATGCTTAATTCAGTGCAGCATGCGCTCATGTTGACTTTATAAGCAACAGAGGGGCAGAATGGACTTCATTCAGCCAGCCTATAAAAGTGTAATGAGCATCTGAATATGCAAAATCATTTGAAAGAAGAGCGATCAGATAATTCTCATATTTACGCAGAGTACCTGATGTTGGCATCCGCTGGTTTAGTAATTGGGTCTTGTTTTCACAGGCAATTAGAAGGAAAAGCTAGACTGTATTGGATAGGGTACAAGGAGAAAAAACAAGCTGTGTCTTGTCACACAGGCAAGAGTGAAGTCATTAGTGGTGTTGATCCTAAGTAGGGAAATGTTGACCACGTTAAGTTTCGGTTTAGCAGACTATTTTTCTTAGGCCGACGTTGAATTAAAATTCAACAACAATTCACCTATTTTATCGTGTATACCAAACTTTCAGGAGCCACATATCTGATCAGTTTACATCCATGTCACTACTCAATTCAATTGAGAAATAAAATCCCAAACTTCCATGATTTCATCTTGAATACTGTTAACAAAGCATTTGTTGGTAAATAAATGACTATAATATGGCCAGTAGTAGGGTTACTCAAGTTTTAATTACAGCACAGACATTAGTTAAACAGCTCTCAAGTTAAACTACTATCTATATGAAATTAATTATTGATTGCTCAAAGTGACTAGGGGATCATTTAAAATGATATTACCGCATTTCAAGTAATGACACTTTTTTTAATACATTAAAGAAGCACTATTCCACATAACATACAATGATTAACTAGTTACCCGAACAGCTGAATATTGCAATTGAGGCCCTCAAGGTTCATTAAAAAATAATTTTAATGAGTAGTTATCAATGAATCTGTCTGGTGTCACCCATTCTATCCATGTTTGATGGTGCTCAAAATTATTGGAGGGTTGGTGGTAAAGACCAATGACATTAAAGTTAATGCCAGAACATTACTCAGACAATGTGCAAGAAAATAACCACCATGGCAGTTTAGCCTGAAAAGGTCAAAATGGAAATGACTGTTCACTCATTATGCGGCTCCTGAGGCAACCTTTTTACTGTCACTCATTAATTAGTGTCAAAGCAGGAATCATCAACTTTTGACTTTTTTTGACAATTCAGTTGGTCTCGGTAAAGATGGGACATCACAAGTTAAAAATAATGTATTTCATTGTTGATAATAAATGATTCTATAGATTGTCAAGTGTTGACTAACGTGAATAAAATAGAACTGCTCTAAAATGTGAACTCACAAAAAAATCATGTATTGACCTTTTTACATTTATCGTGTAAGGACTAGCTTGCTGTTTTTCCATTGCTTTCTCCTGGTTTTCGTTTCCCTACTCATGATTCTGCCTACGTTATTAAAGTTTTGGTATGAGCACTATTTCCCTCATCCTCGCCCGCTTCCCTGCGATTGGGTCCTATTCCACGTAACCTCGCCTCAATGTCTATCCAAAGATGTAACATATCGTATACCCAGTGAGATGTCAGATTTCAGGTCAAATGTTATCTTTGTCGAAGTAGCTGATTTTTCCGGGTTTAAATATTTATTCTACTCAAGCTTAAATAATGTTATCTATAATAAATCAAGATCAAATACTTTCATGCTATTCCACCATTTTATTTTGTTTTTTTTTTCAATCAGAAAGAGATTATATACAAAATATATTAAAATTAACTAATTCTATTGAAAACTTTCTAGCTCTCATCTCCTTAGACAGATCTAATGTATTTCATATATAATTAAACATCCGTTATTATTAACATTCCTTAAAATAGCAGGTTTTTTTTTAAACGTGTACAAAAAAATAAGCAGCCCAGGGGTTGAGGAGTTCGATATGAGGTCAGTCCTTAATGTGTGGAGTTTGCATGTTTTCCCTGGGCTTGCGTGGATTTTTTCCAGGTACTCTGGTTCCCTCCTACATCCCAAAACATAAATGGTAGGCTCCTACTAGGTATGAGTTTGATACTGAATGGTTGTATGTCTGTTTTTGCCTGACCACCAATCGAGGGTGTCACCCGCCTGGGGCCCATAGTCAGGCGGAACTACGCTCCAAATTAAACTTCAGATGCGAGTCATGAGGCCCAAAAAGTCCCACCATGGCCATGTTTACCTCATTTTTACTTGCCCCATAGCAAGGGACTCACTTCCCTATTGGTGAAAAAAAACAACACCACATCATTTGTCCTAGCAGCCCACCCTCCCACTTCTCTTTGCTGATCTTCTTCACTAATGTGCATTCCCATTGCATCTGACTCCCAACTCATGACTCACCCGTGTCTGTGCTCCTCTTTAAATGTGCAGAAACACAATTGAAATCGAAGCAACACATAGCTACAAAATTATACCTGGACAAACTGTATCTAACAATGATGGCTGTGTTCATCTTGTTAAAATACCTCTTTTTAAATCTCACAAGGCACATGCTTTTGTGCCTTTGTTGTAATATTTTCTTTTATAAAAAATACCAGTATATTAGTATTTGCTTTTACGTGGAAAAAAATACAGTTAAAGCTGCACTGCTCTTGTTATTTTAGTATTGAAACTATCATTTACGTGTATTACAGCGAGTAAGTAAGATTTCAAAAGAAAACTAGTAACACTAATATACCTAATGGGTTGTGAAATATTTTTAAAGATCTATTCAAAGCTGCTTTCAGGAACTTTGGTACTGTCAGGTGCTTTCAATATCATTATCCCTGCTCTGTTGCCACTTTAGTTTAATCTACTGTGGGAGTGACCTGGTAAGAGTAAAAAAATAAAATGCAAAAACACAGAAGGGCTAGAATATACAATTGAAGAAAATGAAACTACTGTTCTGCAAAACTGGAGAAAATCAGTCCGACTAACAGACTGAAGGTCAAAATATAAACTTTTTGGATAGATATCATGATTTGCAGTGTGCAGAATGTTTCTGAAATATCCATTTGCCAGGGTTTCGTATATTCATTCCACACTGATGCCTCCAAGAAGAGACCCGCATTGCAGATAGAAATGACTATTTATTGTACAGAAAAACTTGTCATGTCTGTTTACCACATTCAGAGTTTTTCCCCCACCCAAAAACAGCTAATAGTTGTGATTGGATGAAAAATATGCACTGAAGAATGAATAACTGTTATTCATTTTCTGAACCACTTATACTCAAGGGTAGTGGGGGAGTTGGAGCCTATGCCTGGCAACTGTGGGCACCAGGAGGGGAACAGTCTGAATCGATGGCCAGCCAATCACAGGGCACAAGGAGATGGACAACCATTCATTCTCACACGGATACCTAGGGCCAATTTATAGTGTTTTACCAGCCTACCCTGCATCATTTGGGATGGGAGGAAACTGGAGTACTTGCGCAAGCCCGTGGAGAAAATTTAAAATCCACACAGTGAGGACTGACCTGGGATCGAACCCTCGACTCCAGAACTGTACAGCCGAAATGCTCACCACTCGTTTATTGGCACTCCCTGAATTATTGACTTGTTCAATTTATTAATCTGTGGATAATTAAGTGCATTTAACAAAAAATGCAGTGTTACAGCAAGCATTCTTTATTCTTGGCAGCATTCCTGGAAATAATTCCAAAAATGTTCCACACTTGGAAACTTCTCCAGTAGACAACATGAGACGCATTGAGACCTTTTTCACAAATTGATTTTCAAATTCAATTTTCACCACTCTAATCAGCAAATTAAAACGTTGTAGTCCAAAAAAGATTCAAACAGAGCTTTCCTTTGTATTGAAGATGGTTTAGGGAATGCAAGACTAGGATTTGCGGGGTAAACACTGTGCAGATTAGATTACTTCACTCAGTGTTTATGAGCCAAATATGGTGGTGTGCCCTGAAATAGAGTAGGGCACGACCTGGCATGTTAACCCAATTTGGAAGAAGGACTGTTTAATATGCAGCTGGAGATTTAGAGAATAGTGATTCCCATACAAAGAACTGACACTTTCACATAATTGTTCAAAACTCTGCATAAAACTCTGGTAAATTTTCATTTTTTTGCTGAAGTGATCTTAGATTTTAATACAGGAGTAGTATAACTGTCAGTGCTTTAGTTAGTCCAACAAAGTTTGGTATGGTAATAAAATTGCAGGTCACTTATATGGAAAATTGCTCTTCAACGGACCTTTCTAATCATCCACTCACATGGCAGAAAATAAAGGCAATTTGAACATGTAGACATCAAGATGTCTACAGCTATTCAAAACAAGCATCGGGATGTTTAAAAGAGATATCATTAAAGTGATTTTGAACCTAACGTGCCAGACTGGCTAATATGAGATCTTCAGAAAGTGCTGATTTACTTGGATTTTCACACACAACCATCAAAAGGGTATAGAGAGACTCATCAGGTAGAGAAAAAACATCCAGTTGGAGGCAATTCTTTGTGGCAAAAATCTTTGTTGATGCCAGACATCAGAGAAGAATGAGCAAACTGGTAATAGCTGATGAAATGGAAATAGTGAGGCAAATAACTATTTGATACAACCAAGATATGCAGAAGAGCATCTCTGAATGGACAACACATCAAACATTTAGGAAGATAGGTTACATCAGCAGAAGACCATGCCAATGTTATTTAAGAACTGAAACTAAAGTACTGGACTATGAGATCACTGGCGGCCGGTCGGCGCGAGTGGTTCGCGTGTCGGCCTGAAACTCTGCGATTCTGAGTTCAAATCCGGGTCATGTCCATCTCTCTGGAGTTTGCATGTTCTCGCCGGGCCCGTGTGGGTTTCCTCTTGGTACTCCGGTTTCCTCCCACATTCCAAAAATGTGCATGGTAGGCTGATTGGACACTCTAAATTGCCTCTAGCACTCCCCATGACCCTAATGAGGATAAAGTGGTTCAGAAAATGAGATGAGACTATAAAATCACTGATATTGACTGTAATCCATGGCAATGCTTTATGAAGGATATCTTTGAGATGGAAACAAATTAACAAAGTGTCAGATGATTTTATGCATCATATTCCTAACAGCTACCACATGATCCATTGATGAAATGGACCATCTGTTTAAAAAAATGGATAAAGGGTTTATACAGAAGAAAACAACTTGTGACTAAGCATGTTGCCCTTAGGTATAGAAAAACATAATTAAGATAATAGAGCCTTGTAGGGGACTTGACCCCATTATGTTTGTATAAAAACTCTCCAAAAGTGTTGGAACTGTAATACAAATTCATATATTTTTTCACTTCAAATGCAATTATTCAGTTTCTATCTTAACTGCTTTTGTGGTCATTTTCTATGCATTCCGCAAAGCCTGTTTCTGTTATTGTTTGGTAATCCCTGATGAACTCCTTTGTTATTTGGACTGTGGATTTTGGGTCATTATCTTTAAGCACAGAATTTCCGAATCACTTTAGTAGTATCGTTGCAATTTGCCTCACCATCGCAAATACCTTTGAAAGGTGTTTATAAAACATAACTACCCAGTTTAGGTTGGAATGACTTTTAGGTATTGTTCTCCTTATTCAGGATTAGTCACTCACTGGAACTTTGAAAATGATTCACCATAATATTTTTTAGTTCACTGCTGTGGAAGGGTGGGATATTTTGGGAGTAATGTATAAAGAGCCTCATTATTGCCCAATCAGATGAACAGAAAAATTAATTGATAAAAAAAACCTTAATTCATTTCATTCATTCATTCTCTGAACCGTTTATCCTTCACAGGGGGATTGAACCTTGAATCTCCTTGGTTCAAAGGACACCTTTTGTTTATTGATTCAAAAGAGGGATTGTGCATATTTTAGCAAAAAATAATAAGAAACCCAGCAACACTAGCTAAAACTGTCGTTCTAAATAATGCGGAGTTGGTCCATATTAATGAGGCTCAGAATTCTTGACATGACTGTCTGCATCAGATTGTTGATGATTCTACCGGTGACTTCTAGCTCTACTAAGAGAGCTAAACCAAAAGAGAAGACTCATCGGTGTGATCCCTGCAAATGTCTTACTCGAGAAGAAAAACAAATTCAAAGTGTCAGTCCAACTGCCAGGCCTGTGATTGCAGTAATATGGTGTGGTTCTTGAGTCGAGCTGTTGTCTTTGCACATAGGCAGCAACACATCAACGTCTATCAGAAGTGTCACTATTTAAAGTAATGGCTGGCTCAGCACTATACGGTTTCACAAACAACATAAAGCATGCTGTCAGTGTGACACTAATAAGAATTACACTCAATATCTCAATGTTTTTTTTTCTCCCAAAAGACTAAGTTGGATCCAGACCTATATCAACAGAAAAGTAGATAACAACTGCATGGTGCGGTTACATCAATCGTACATCTTTTTTTAACCTGAATGCAATGTTTTTGATATGAAATGAAGAACACAGCCTACAAACTATGTGGGTGTTATTCAAGAGCGTGAAGATGCTGGGCTCACCTGCTTGTATTGGATAAAACAACATAATCAGATCATTTATTTTTATTTTTTCTAACTGCAGAGTTGCATGTGCAGTAGTGCTCCCCAGAGCCAAGGTAATAGTGAAAAAGAGCCATGCTCTTTCCAAAGCAACTCATGTTTACTCTTATGCAGAATGACAAGTACTTGCAGAGAAACTGACAACGTGCAAGTGTAAATTAGGTCCCCTGTCTTCCCCACATTAATTATGAATTAAGTATAATTGTGGTGGGATTTGCCAAAGTCAATTTGTTTGGACTGACTGTAATGTTAAGGTGGCCCTTACTAACAAGCTCTAGGTTATGTTGTGTTTTTAAGAGGAGGCGTGTCTTTGTCACCAGTCAGCAATGAACAACAAGAAACAAGGTTCACAGGGGATAAAAGTGCTTTCATTTACAGTCATTTATTAATATGTATGATGGTATGAACTAATGGTGCTCAAGCTTTAATGTTTATAAGAGCATTATTTATTATATACTGTAAAATTATACTAGCAAGTAAATTGTTTAAATGGGCAAGGAGACAGTGATTAATAAGCAGACAATATTAACACAAGAGCATGTTAGGCTTTTACCGGAAGAGAATGTTGTTGTTTTTTTAATTCTAAGATTGTTTTATGTTGGCTACGTCAAGAATTCAACTTCCGCAGCAATAGATTTTTTGGGTATTGGTTGTCTAAATGGAAGAACAGAAATATAATGCATTTTGTGTTTTATTTTGAGTTAAATTTGATTGAGATGTTAGGCTTAAAATTTCAGGAAGAAAGAATATCACCTGGGTTTCCTCCCACATTCCAAAAACATTCATGGTAGGCTGATTGGACACTCTAAATTTCCCCTAGGTATGAGTGTGAGTGTGCATGGTTGTCTGTCTCCGTGTGCCCTGCGTTCGGCTGGACACCAATTCAGGGTGTCCCCACCTCTGGCCTGGAGACAGCTGGGATTGGCTTCAGCACCCCCCTCAGGGAAGTGGACTGATCAATTATTAGGAAAAAAAGATACACAAGAATGTCATGTAAAACAGTGCCGACCATTGTGAGAGTGGGACTCATTTTCCTTTAGCAGGGTTATAATGGGCTTTTCATCCTTTATATATATATATCAGGCTGTAACTATTGGAAACCATAGGAGGCTTAGACATCACTGCTGAGGTACTGGAGATCGAGAGGCTATGGAATACAGAGAAAATTATGTATTTATGCATGTATACACTCTCAAACAGCCCATTTGTTATCCTATATAATACGGGGGTAATTTGTTGTTGTTCTTGGTCACATTTTTAAGTTTCAAAGTTTCAAGTGTATGCTTAGAAAGAAGCACTTTTTTGAATGCTGAAAGTTTGAAGCTTTAAATGCATAGCACAAGCTTGTCACCAGTTAAAAATGATGGCTAAAAAAAGATTGCAAATACAAGTTTCTTTCCTTTCTTCAATGATGAGTGCAGCGCTGTACTGAATACAACATAGGGACAGACATGTTAGTATTTTTTATTTTTTTTAAATAAGGTACTTTAGTTGCTGGCAATGGTACTGGTACTTGTAATCATAGCGTCATTGTAGATAAATTTTGCTTCAAAATATAACAGGGTTGGATAATAGATTAATGTAAAGACATATATCAGCAGAACAAATGAATTAAGACAACCTTTATTAGTCCCATGATGAGAAAAAAAGCTTGCCAATAGATTCAAAACAAGTTTATTTCTACACCCTCTTGCTGTTATAATGGATTTAAAAACAAAGTTTAATGGACAACTAATAAATGCAATGTTAAAATATATCTTCCTAATCAAAACATGTAAAGCCTGTGTAGGGGAAAAGAATGTTTAATCATTGCAATGCATTGGTAGTGACTCTCTGCCAAAAAGCTCCTCCTCACTCACGGAAAGCATAGAAACATTGTGCAATTGTAAGACATCTTAAAAGGTTGTTTTTTTCCCCTCAAATCTAAATTGCATGGGCACACAAAGAACTGAAAGCTATGATTTTGTAAAAGAAATGTAAAGGAGTAAATCAACTAGGGAACACACATAATACAAAAGGTTCCAAAAACACACTTTCACACAAACTTGAAGCAGCAGGCAGCCATTAAGATGAATACAAACAAGCATATATGGCTTGAATGACAATAGGCTGCAAATTGGTGGGAAAAAAGCTACAAAAGCAAGCAAATGCAAAGCTGCAAAATGTGTTTTCAATACATAGGTATGCTATCCTGTAGGTTTTTCAGCACAGAGGCATTGTCTACCGCCTCACAAACATTTGCTCCATTCTGTGGCTTATGTACTGCCTGTAGCTGCCTTACACTTTGCAGCTGCGTTTCAATCACCCATGAAACCACATAGATAAAGTAGAAAAATGGACGGGTGGAATGACAGTGTAGGCTTTAGAGGTTAAGGGATAATTTCCCAGCATCTTTTGCAGCCGCGTCTAACCATCTGCCTCTTTGGCACCAGCCTCACTTTCCTGAATATAAACCTGCTCTAAATTGGCATCAGCTCAGCAGCCGGTCAGAGAGACAGGGTTTTGGTAAGGTAAATCAAATGGTTATTGTGCATAGTATAATAAACCTGAAGTAAGTGAAAACACCACAATGAAACTGTGGATTCCCATAAAATTGGAGTGCTGCCATGTTTGCCTTGAAAGGAAATTGTCGAGGGAGTGATGACTGATGGAAAGTGAGAAACAAATTACAGAACAAAATAGGAGATGCACAGGAAAGAGAGATGTGGAGGATAAAAGATTGGGAATATAAAAAAAAGGTGTCAATGCGAGGGCCAGTAAATGGCGTAGAAAATGGTACAGTGACATTAGGAGAGAGAAAATAAAAAAATTGAAGCAGTAGCAAGAAAACACAAAAGGATTAGACAACTGAACTCCAATATATGGAAAGTGTTTTATTCCTAGTCGTTAAGAGCTTTGGTCTAAGGAAGAGATTGCCTCTGCGGTAGGCCTGTGGTCAGGCATTTTTTAAGTAAAATAATTCTGACAGTAAAAGCAAAAAATAAAAATGTCAACCTTCTATTAATTCCTAAGACAACCATCTTATATATACACAGGTCGAGCTCTACCCAGAAAACTAATAATAAGGATAGGAGTTCTTCTGTAGCACATTATGATTAGAATTCTCATTCCAGGGTTTTGTTATGCTGAACAGCGAGGTGAGGCAAAGACGTGATGACACTCTATGTTAAGTCTTATTAGCAATCGCTGTTAACAAAAGGCGGATTTATCAGTGGATCACCACCCAAGGATTGGGCACTCTTCCCACATTTTCATGACCGCATCACATTCAACTTGGCATTTTAATGCCTAATTCATTCTGCCACAACCTCACACTCACAAGATAACGAAGTCAAGTGTAATATTTGCCCAAGAAAATTAAGTTAAACAGCCCAAACACAAATGCTAAAAAAATATTTGTCACCTCATGTTTACATTTGATACGTATTTGTGTGTGCGTTTGTGTGTGTGTGCGCCTCCTTGTTGGCTTGGCATCCATTACTTGGCGAGAGGGGCTGAGAGCCAGTTACAGCGGTCCCAGTGTGTGGCCTCCCTTGGCACATGAGCTGAGGGCTGAAACATTAGCTGAGGGACGACTGTTGTGGCAGAAAGCTTCTCTGCAGACAAAACCTCTTAATATTCTTTCCAAGTCCATTAGGGCTTCAAGAGATTGGCCAGGATTGATTGCTTGTGTTTGATATTACCAGGCTTTTTAAAAAGCTTGATCTACATAAAAAAACAAAAATAAAAAAGACTTGAACTAGCATTCAGGTAAGCCAAAGGTAAGCTTTGAAAACTACATACCAAAATTGCAATTTATCAGTCTGTACTAAGAATGACTGAAGACGTCTCTTTTTCAAGGCAAGCTTGTTGCTGCTTTGTGTTGTTTACATTTCCTTGGACTGTATTGACAGGCATTTTGCCTTTCTGAGTGGGTACTTTTAATATTTTTTTTCTTTCATTATGCAGTCAGGCATGATAGTGTATCATATATTAATTCAATTTAGTTGCCTGTCCACAGCACAGCTATAAGACACACATTCACACATTTGACGAAGAAAAGGGATAAAAGAAGTCCTTGTGAGAGCCTAATGCAGGAGCCAGGTGCAGAATGCTAAGATCAGACACTAATGATGTGTGGATGTAATATGTAAGTAATGTGTGTAAATCAAGTAATGTATGTATAGTATATTACTGTCCGGGACTATGACTGAATACATAAAGGTTATGTGTAGATGGACCAAAGTAGGTCATCTGAAAAACAGAAGATCACTGCAAATGTCAGTGTTCTGTAATTTAAGAATATGTGAGTGGGTAACTAATAATTAGTTTTAATCTTATTGGTGGTGTTCAGACATGCAGGGGCATTTAGAGGTGAGTGTTGGGCCTGGATAACATTAGAAATTAGGTCATTAGAGGGTCAGACAGGCATTATGAGCACATCTTAAACAAATCTGACACACAGGGCGAAGAAAATTAGAAAACCATGTTGGATAATCAGTGTTGACCAAGTTAGTTCTGTAGAAATCCACATGAATAATACAGCATGCTGTATGTATATGTGTGAACTCATGCACAAAACCAAAAGTGACAAAGTGACCCATTGCTCGCACAGTAAAAAGGTTGCAGCCTTCTCTATTCATTTTTGAGTCACCCTAAACTGACATCATACCAAAGGTCTTAATGCTGGTCTGCTACACCAGTGTTCATTCATATATTCATTATCCAGTCCGCTTATCCTCACAGGGTTCGTGATGAGAGCGCAGTTCCAACACATTGGACTGGTTGCCTGCCAATGGTAGACAGTGTTCATTTAGCTGTTTTAGTCTCCGAAATATAACAAATGACTATAAAGCTAATCAGTTACAGCATGAAAGCATGCTAACTGGCGTATCTCCTGATTGAGATATGGCACACAAAAAGACACTGATAAGAGTCTGCAAACCTCATGACCATCTCTAATCAGTTAAGTGTGCCAATGGCTGACTATGGAGCCACATGGAGTCACATGGCCCCAAACAGTGTGCTCCCAATCAGAGAGTCAAAACAAGATCAAAGAATATGATACTTCTAGAATCTAGATGTTAATCAGTCCCGCCGCCCACTGAGTTGCATGAAATCCCCTTTGCCTTACTCTGGTTATGAATATCAACCCAGAGGGTGCACTATTAATAAGTGGACATGCACACACTTCCTTACGTGGAGATATGGACCAAGGCACCCAGTGGTCTATGTCAAGGAACAACTTACTGCAGAGTTCACTAAGCGTTGAGTGTAAAGCTCCACCATCACTACACTCAGAGACACATATGCATATAAACACACAGAAAGAAGCACTAACACCCCCACACACACATACAGAACTCATGAGGAATTCCTTATGATATATGGCCCAGGGCAACCACAGTCCCGAGTCTGTGGCACTGAAGGAACACCATTGTTCCCTGGTTGGAAGCTGTGCCAGTTTCTGGGACAGTGAAACACCAGAGAAAGCATACAATGAATGAAGTGATGTCACAAGATAAATTGAGGCACCCCTTTTTAAAGCACACAGATGGAGGCAATTGGGGCAAACATAGGTCACAACATTTGGTACACGTGCATAATATAATGATCCCAAAGAGCCTGTTATTAACACATTCCCTGCTTTTGACAAAGATAAACGTCCAACTCATTTAAACTGAGAGGTCTGACAGTGAATCCTAGCTTTTCAATACCATTGATGGCGTTAGATGTTTCCTAGTCAAAGTAGACTGGATATCTAACACTGTCAATGGAAGCCAATGAGTTGAATTGTAGAAATACATTTACATATTTTTTGTATTAAATGGATACTATCTTTCTGTTTTACATTCTTTCTTATAACCTCGGATGCTTTTTTACCATGTTTGCACAACTATTTTCTTGGAAAATTCCCCCTAGACTGTCATTTTTCAAGATATTTTAGTTGGTCCTTTTGGGGCTCTTCTGTAGTCATTCTATATTTTTATTGATATGCTGTTGAATTTGAATCCTATTTGCTCTGATTGGCTGTCGGTGAATTAGTTCTGTTGGTTAAAAGCTTGTGGTGTTGGGAATACGCGGATGACAATCATTCTTTGATGATTACAATATTTGTTAGTTATATAAAAAGTTATATGAAAACAAAAATTCACTAATTTCGCACTCCAGCTTCAGTGTGGTCTGTGTGCACTTACGAGAAAATGGCATATTTCAGTCAGTAGAAAGATTTTGCTTCGACTTCCTGGTAGCAAAATGTTTAGATATTCCTTTACAATGTCTGCATCAATATGCTCAACGTGAGATAATTGTCATCTTGCATGTGTATGAAGGTGACACACAGGAGATGCAGGGAAAAAAAGTTAATCGAAGACCAGAGGAGGAGGTCGATTTTTGCCGACTGATGAACCAAGAAAAGTGTTCTGCAGCCGAATAGACGGTGAATAGCATCGTGGATATTGCATGGAATAAACTGACAAAGACAAGAACTGGTACTGCGCCAAAATTTATGTACTAAATAATGCTTTATTTATAGCCTGCATGCTGCAGCAAAGTTTATAACTAGAACATTGCAATGTCTAGAGATCTTTTCTTAGTGATCATCGCTCCCGATATCAGTGGGCGTAGGGAGGAACAAAGAAGGCAGGTGCATAGTTATATTATAAATCACTTTAAGCGGGAATACTCCTACTCATACTTTAGACTTTTCTTATGTCTCAGAGTGTTTAAAATATTGAAATATGTAAATAGGCTTGTCCCATTTGTGCTCCCTTTTACAGAACTTTCTGGTTCAAGGAAAATAATGGCATGAACCAACATTCAGCCGCCTTTTATGATTTTTTAACACAAGTAATAGTGTCCTCATCATAGTGACAATGTCAGAGAGGTAATCATTTAACGTCTTCGTTACTTTGATTAGTACTCTGCTATGTTGGGGTTTCTAAAATGCATCACACTAAGAAGTCCAACCCAACTGTCACATAACTCAGAGGAAGCTGGCTGCGGTAAAAGAAGAAATATAGTTATTCTTGCATTGGATTTTATTGAAATCTGCGGATATATAAATTACATTTGGGCAATGCATTTAAATGAGAAAAGAAGTCCGGAGGTGGAAAACACAATGCTCCTGTTAACTTTTTTTACATACACCTTTTTTTTTAAATATCACAACACTGCATTTAGTTGTTAGAAAATCATCTCTTTTTGGATGGCAAATAGTTTCTTGCTTACTAGTAGCTTTCTCCCTGTCTTTTGCCACAACAGACAAATGAGGTTCACGTTGAAATAAAAGAAAGGTTTCCTGGAAAATATATTGCGTCAAGAAATAGAAAATACATTTCGGTGCAGATATCCATTATCGGCATACGTTATCATCACAAGAAAGTCTGCAAAGCTCTAAGTCCCTTTGTCGGGTCTCAGATAGCATAAACCAATTTTTGCCTCATTCCTGTCTGTCCACAACATACTGCTACATTCTGCCCTCACGAAGGGCTGCATATTCCCTGGTTCGCAAACTAGAAATGGCACACTTTTCTCGCTTTTCCATTCACTCCCTTAATCAAGCACTCTGGGTAGAGTGCCCATAAATGCAGGCATTTTAAAAAAATATGTTTCTGTGTGCATATTTTCGGCATTTTTGTTTGGATATAAGCTTATTTTTCTTTCCGGAGTCCAGTTCCCCATGAAGGTGAAAGCTGCACATTGCGATTAAGATATCCTCCAGCTAACGGTTCAACAACAGGTGTCTGGTGCTGACAGTAGAGACGCCGGGGCCATAACGTGCTCCTCCATGCCGAATGCTTAATGTGGAACATTTTGCTCAAAACCAAACACCAACATTATATAATATTATTTGGCATAAGATAGCAACCCTAGCTGGCTTTTTCTCACCTATAATTCGTAAGACTTTTCACCATATTGCTGGAGCCTAACAATGCTGTCGTAGGGCGAAAGGTGAAAAACACCCTAGACCCGTTAGCAATCAATCGTAGGGCACACAGAGAAAGAAACAACCATACGCACTCCGAATCATACCGCCACCAGCGGGAATCGAGCCTGCGCCTGCCTGCACCAAAGTCAGTCGATTGAACTCTTACACCATGAGGTGGGGATTTCATAATTATCAAGCGAGAGTGCTAAACTCTCTTCCACCTGGCTTCCCATTTTCCTGTTTATTTGAGTCAATCAATAGTTATATTTTCTTGTCCAAAATTTTAAAAATTATAGTTTTATTTTGTTTTATGGTGAGTCTTTCATCATGAAAAACTTGGTGTTCCCGCCCTTAGTTGCACATACTCATTGTGTATTCTATACTCCAACAAACGCATATAAACGCACATATTTTTATTTTACTGACACTCACAAATGTAATTTAAGCTCCAAACACTACAATTAACAGCCAGCCTCAGAAATCAATGACTCGTGTATTTTGCTGGTTATGCAAAGATTTCCAGGTTACAGTAAATGAGTGTGTCAGACGTCCGGATGAGAGAAGGCACACAGCTGATAGTTGAGCCAGCCAGGTGCATAAAATACATGAATAAAAATTCGGAATACAGCCCAAAGTATACACCAGGACTACTAAATCCTTGAATCTAAATGAGCCAGCCACATTTACTACACCTCAGCATGCTACTCTGGAATAACACCGTTCTTATTCACAATGTTGTCTATCTCTATCAACTCGACTTATTTTATTTTATTTTTTTAAGTTCTGCCCAAGCCTTTTAGATTGAACGGCAGATATTGAATGTACAAAAAAAAGGTGAAGTTTAAAACCATGCCATTTTGTATACCCCAGATGATAAAACAACCGACACACTATATTTTATGTTTGTGTTAAATATTCCCATGTGAGACACCTCGATGACAGCTTATTCGCAGGCAGATTTATCACAAGCCATATCGGCTCGCCTCGTCAGACAAAGGTGTGGGAGCACTATGTCTCAGCCTGAGGCACAAGACAAAGTATACTATCTATATGAATGTGCAGTCTATACATTGAACTGCAGTGGGTTGACAGACATCCCTCAAGGAACTATATATCAACTTCTTATCTAATTAGCTCCCTGAAGAGCATTAAATGTCTACTAAATTACACATACTATATCTCTCTCCCCTTCTCTCCAATTTCTTCCAAAGAAAATCTTTTGCCAAGAGTTGTTGAGCTATAAGGGTCACAGTGAAGACGATATATTGAGGATGCTTTCTTATGGAAGTGTATTTATTTGATTTAGCAATAATTAATCAATGGTTTTATCCACTGTATGATGGTAAATAATGTGTGCATCATTGCAAATACTCCATACTGAATTATGTAATCTTCTAGCCCCTAAATTATATGGATAAACATTTGGTGAGGGGAAAACCAGAGTTCTAATTCAGAGAAACATACTCAACAATTTTCCATCAGTTAGAATTCAAACAGCCCCTATCTCACACAATAGCATTTTAGCCTTAAATGTAATTTCTTCACCCTTTTAAATGGTTTAAGGGTATAGTTTGGTTAAACACGAACAAATGAAAGCAATAGACTTGAACACTGTATTTGCATAGAAAATTCATCATGGTGGATTATCCTTTTTAATTTCCATGCTGTTATTTACATTTAGCTTGAATGTAAATCCTTGAAAATCCCCATAAAATCAGATTTATAATGTTATAATGAGTGAAGTGATCATTCTTTTACATTGTATTTACCAATACTTTCCTTTATCTAAACACAAGAGATTCACTGTGCCGTGTCATGTTTTCTTTACTTCTAAAATAGATTCACTGTGAAGGTATCTTTACTGTGAAAACTGCACCACATGCAAGCAGGATACAGAGTCTAATCCAGTCTAATTTATCTTCACAGTCTAATTTATCGCCACAGTCTAATTTGCCCTTCATGTTCAAGGATCAACCTGGCAAAGCCTGTAGTAGTCATAAATTCACCATCGCAAGCTTAAGGCCACTTTCTTGTTCCTGGATATGGGACACATATTTTAGTGAGGCCCTTGAAAGCAGAAAACTTTGACAAAAAGGTTATTTGTTGTGTGATTGCTGTACCTTCTTTCATTGATCCATTAATGCATGGTTTAAGTTATTGCCTGCCATGGACTATTAGAGATGTCCAGTTCATTTAAACTGGGAGGAATGAATGTGAATGCTAATCTTTAAGTGACATGAATAGCGCTAGAAGTCCAATCCATTTTGACTGAAAGGGTCTGCAAAAGTCAACCTTTTCCTCATTCCCAGTCAGTAACAGTCAACCTTTTCCTCATTCCCAGTCAGTAACAGTCAACCTTTTCCTCATTCCCAGTCAGTAACAGTCAACCTTTTCCTCATTCCCAGTCGGTAACAGTCAACCTTTTCCTCATTCCCAGTCAGCAACAGTCAACCTTTTCCTCATTCCCAGTCAAAACGCAATGGATGTCTAGCACCGTTAATTGGTAACCAATGAGTCAAGGATGTCCATCTTTTTTCCAGCATCACTGTGGATGGCATTAGTAGTATACAATGAGACTTTCTATTTGAGAAGAGACTGTTTATCTTCTAGGCAAACTTTCTTTGTTTTATTTCAACCCAAAGGAAAACGATGAGTGAATGAGAGGGATTATACAAGAGAGAGATGTCCATGGGACACAGCCATTCATTAGAGAAATGTGCATCAGTGAGAAATTAAAGGAGAGAGACAAAATTCATATATAAACAACTGGAAGCTTCTGACTTATCCAGGTTTTAACTCAATGTGCAATAGCGTCAAACGTATGACTAATTTAGTAGAGCTCCCAGCCAACGCGCTGTTTTCAAAAGGCATCTGTCAGTTCTTGAAAAGATATGAGAATGAGGCATATGTAAGCACATTTAGTGAAGTCGCTTTGTGAAGACCACACTCAGCTGTTCCTCCAAAATTATATTAAAAGCCGTTCTTGTTGCCATGGTTATTGTTGCCTTTCAGATGTTTCCTGTGATAAATTTCTAAATAACTTAGATATATTTGAAAGTAAAAACAATTTTTCTATATAAGTACTGAATTATTGAGAAAAATAACACTTTTTCAACACTGACCCTTATGACGCAGCAGTATGACACAGGTAGTGAGAAAGAGAATACTCAAAGGGTCTTTTTATGTAGCGCTAACCTGCAACACTCTTTCTTTGTATAATTCAGTCACACCTGGAGTTTTTTTAGCACATTTTCAAATCCAAAAGGTTTTGTTCCTATCAATTTTAGTTTGACAAAATCACATCAATAGTGTAAAGATGGTGAGGAATACAAATTAACATTGAATGTAAGTTGTTTTTAATGTTTATTGGCACATATTAAAAAAATATGATGTGGGAACTTTGAAATGTTATGTATACTTTATAGTATATACTATATAGGGTTCCTACAGTGCAGAAATCCACTTAGTACGGGTGTTTGTGGAACAGATTAACCGCGAAAATCGAGGAAATTGTCAGGCCCAGGGCTAGCCAGGTGGGTGGATATCCCTGTCACCCAATCACTATTCCATCACTAGATGGGTGGTCTTAATAAAGATATATGTCACAGTCAGAGTTGTCACTCTTTTCCGCTTTGGGGCTCTCCGCCCATTACCGTAACAGAAATACTGTAATCATGTTCAAGAAATTCTATCCTTGATTGGTTTCTAATATATTTGCATCACGATAAAGACATTGATCATAAATTGTTTGTGATTGTATGTCACGTAACTCGTAGAGATGTATTCTAACAACAATAGTTTATAGTATTTTTACATTAGGTTGATGAGAAAATTCCCACATCTGCCGTATAGTTGCAATTGAGTAGACGGCTTCAGAGTTAAATTACTGCTTTCATAGATATCATATACATACACAGAGACGTTTTGACCTAGTACTTGGCATGTACTGTATGAACACTCATGGATTGCACAACCCCAGATTTTCTCGTGGTATGTAGTGGGCGAATTCAATGCCATATTTTTAAATGTTGTATGAAGCTATGTTGAGGTAAATGATGTCTGTGTGGGTAATTCTGAATGTCTAGCCATCTACCCTATAGAACAGATCTTGGACCTTGTTATTCATTTTAACTAAATCTATGCAACATAGGCCACTGACTTAATCACATGCATAAGCTTACTGTGAATGTTGGTGATCACTACTATTTTTTGTGCAACATGTAAAATAATTATTTTATAAAATTCAAATAAAGCATCAATGATTATCAGAGAACTTACCCACTAGCCAAACTGATTGCTCTCATGTTATCGCTATGATGCTAAGTAACCTATGGGGCCTAGTTGTACAGTACAATATGTAGTTATACATATCTATAATAAGCTCAAATGTATTAGAGGTTTATGTAGTGCTAAATATGTTTCTTTCATCTCCCAGCTTTCACATGCTATTTGTCTGGGAAATGCAAATCACCATTTGCTATTACTTCAACAAAGAAAGTGGGTGGGCCAAATCTCATTGTTCATGTATTACATTTAATCATTTTAAATAAGCAGTAGCTGTCCTGCCCTTTTTGGTTTGTTGGAACTCCTTGGTTCCTTCTACATGTTCTTAAATGAAAAACACGATAATTATCACTTGTGTCCAAAGTCAGATTTCAAATTCAATTCTCAAAATCCAAAGTGCTTTCTGAAAATGACCATATGCACCAGGTCAAACTATAAATGCTCTAGTTATTTTTTTCCCTTTTCTTCCTCTACCTCATTCTTTCCCGAATTGAGACTAAGCTCTGCTCCTGGCTTTCAAACAGAGTGAACAGATTAAGCTGAGTTAGGCCTACTTTCCATAGATATGATGGTGTAGCACTTTGAAATCCCCCACCCAACCCACTCACACTCTCACAGATGCACCCCTTCTAGTGCAAATGAATATTTTTTCCTGAAATTATTTTTTTTTATAGAGAGTGAATGACAAGCAAAAAAGATGTCAGGATCTGAGCATCCCTGATCCGGTCTTGTCTTTCACATTGTTTCAATGCACCCCATGACCTTTAATTTTCAGGGTTGAAAAAGTGCGGATGTGGATACAGCAATTAGGTTTAGAACGCATAAAAAACTGTTTATTGAACTTAATATACATCATGAAAATTGCCAGGAATTTTAATTTGTTATAAAATGAAAACAATTAAAAATTAAATAAACGAGTGCACACATGCAAATCATCAACATGATGAATGAGAATGTATTATTTTGGTTCTTTCTACAAATAATTAGATTTTGTATTAACAAGTTAGGCTGACTATTCTGATAAATGCTTATTATCAAGACAAAACCGGTCCTAATAATTACACAGTAATGCAAATCTGTTGTTGCACATAGACACTGGTTTTCCCTTCAATAATGCACATGCCACTCAAGTTATAACTTGTAAATAAATGACAAGGTATTCTTAGGGATGCAGCTACATTTTAATAATTGATTAATTTTTCAATAAAAATGTTCAATTATCCCAGAATTAGCAAGAGAAAACTAATTCAAACGTCGAATATCTAAATTAAATAAATACATACATGTTTTCACTAACACGATAGCTAAAATAAAATAAAAAACTTTAAGCCCTGTATAATACTGAACAGATGGTGTACTATACATAGTACAGCTAACCTTCAACCTAAACGCCACACTAACCATTTTAAAACCAATCTAATTAAACAAATAATTGAAATTGATTTAAAGCTTTTTCTAATCAAATTACTTGATTCAATTGATTAATTTTTGTAGCGAGGTGGCCCGACGGCTTGAATGGTTGGCACGTCAGCCTCACAGGTCTGGGGTCCTGGATTCAAATCAAGGTCGATCCACCTTTGTGGGGTTTGCATGTCCTCCCTGGGCCTGCATGGGTTTTCTCTGGGGACTCTGGTTTCCTCCCTTATCCCAAAATCATGCATGGTAGGCTGATTGGCCACTCTAAATTTGTAGGTATGGGTGTGAGAGTGAATGGTTGTCCGTCTCCTTGTGCCCTGCGATCAGCTGGCCACCGATTCAGGGTGTCACCTGCCTCTAGCCCGCAGTCAGCTGGGATAGGCGCCAGCACCCCCCACAACCTAAGTGAGGATAAAGCGGTTAAGAAAATGAATGAATGAATTGTTGCAGCGCTAATCATTGCAAGTTTTTCATTTAAGAAAACTGAAATAAGATACTGCAGTGTCATTATTAGTAATTGTATGCTTAAAATGTGTAAATATGGCTGCCTCAGAATCAAGATAACATGCAACGACAGACAATTCTTATTGAGCATTGTTTATTTTTCCCAGGTCGTTGCCAGGTTTGCACCTTCTGTGAAATTGTTGGCCCAGTTGTATTTACTGTCGTTCCTTACTAATTTATGCCGCACTGTGTGTTTTATATGCAAATGTTTAATTAGGGCCTTGCCTCTATTCTTGCCTAAAAATCAGAGTCAGACTTGTGCAAGGTTGTGCTGTATATGTCATGATATTTAGGAATCCAATATCCAAGTTGTTGGGTTTTTTTTTTTTAGCATGAATTGGCTTTTAGGCACATCGCAGGCATTGTTCAGAGGTCGAAGATTTATATCCAGGCTCTGACCTTTATGTGTATGGAATTGACTTGTTCACCTTAATGCTTGCATGGGCTTAGTGCAAATACAATGTGGGTCCATATTCCTTATTGAGATTAGTGTTTCGTCTCATTTTCAATACAGCTCGCAAATACAAGCATCCAAACAAGGAAGAGTAGACGTTTAGTTAGTAGTCTCAGACGTTTAGTTAGTAGTCTAAAAAAAAGAGAGTGATCTTTTCTTTGGGTGGTTTAAAAAGTCAATCTGTACTGATACATTGGTCTGTTTCATCTCCTAAATCATGCTTCTCTCTTAACCTCATCAATCCCTTCCTTGGAAGCTGATGATCATACTAAGTTAAACATTCGTGCAGTTCCAACCTGACATGTCTCATTTGACACAATCTATCTTAGCCCATCAAAAAAGAAGAACAAACGGACAGATAAGAAACAGGAAATGGCTCTTGGAAACATTTATTATTAAATAGTAAGGTAGAATAGCAGTGTTCAACTAAAGCAGGGGAGAAGTCACAACGCTCTAAATAATTGGCAGTTTGCTTTTTTTGTTCTTTACAGATGTCCCTACAATGAAAATAATCACTGTAAAAATAATAAAATAAAAATATAAACTGAAAATAAAAAGAGGTAAGGGGGAGCATAGAAAATAAAAAATATAATCCATTATTCTGTAAAACACCACATCAGGCATGATTACCAGGAGTTACATGGAACATCTTATATATATATATACAATAAAGATTTACATTGATGAGGGTTACATAGTCTTCGTAAGTGACGAGGCATGTGGCACAGCAGTCTAATGCATTCACATTTCAAATAAAATAATTGCCCACCCACACTCTGTTTTGTTTTGGGCATGTTTGCCTGGAAAAGCCATTAGTACAACTATTAGCCTGGACACTGGCGAAAGCCAATGGCCGAGCACCGACTTATGTGTCACATGTAACAGCAACTGAATGACAAAGACATGCCTCCCTCTGGGTTTGTCATGTCAGGACATACAACAATGTTTTACCCATCTTTTACATCAGCCCCCCACCACCAGCACCACCACTATTCCCAAGAAGAAAACTGGCCACTAAACACAAAGGACTCCCATTTGTCACAAATGATCGGAACACAAAAAAAGGCGACCGTGACATCCACGATTTAACATTGCATTTTAAAACATTGACCCCGTTAGAAGATGGGTGAAAGTTGTGATGGAAGGAGATGGGTAGGAGTCATTTGGTGGTTGGAGTTGGGTTGGTGTGGGGTGAAAGAAGAGATGGATATTCGGGTGAGAGTTCACAACTGATGATGTTACACTAGAAATTAGACGTTATATCATTTTTGCAGACAAGTAAGAAGTCAAGAAACATTTTCTTCCACCCTTTACTCTTATTTTTTCATGTGCTGTAGGTACTAAGTGGTGCAGAAAGTGTTTTTTTTTTGTTTGTTTGCTTTTTTTTAATCATGCTGTGTTAGAAGACAACACAAATACGTATGTAAGCCTGATTGAGTGGCAGTAGAGAAAGATGCAATTTATTTTGTGGATTAGTGTAAGCATTAAGATGACTGAAGTAATGACAGTTCCACAAAAGTGAAAAATAATGTCGTTCTTTTATTTGTGTTTTTGTGCATGCCTAACATGAATAGCCTATAGTGACTTTCAGGATGATTGATCACCAGTCAATCCGTAGTGAGAATTTGTAGAGATAGACGATGTTTACTTTCAAGATGAATGACTTGTCAGCCAAAAGTGGCAGACAAACAAATGATAAACATAGAAAAATTTCATATGCACACACACACACACAAGCACCCCCCCCCCCACACACACACACACACACACACACACCGACAACAATATACAAACAATCATTCACCCTTTCAAAGATGACAAAATTTACCATTTCCAAAATTTAGTTTTATGTAAGAGGTATTAAAGATGAAGGTGGAAACTGTGACATGAATAAATTTGTCTACATTCAGTTTCAAAAAAAAGAAAAATCCTGGTAATTTGCCATCATCTGTGTTTGCTTTATTTATTGGATAACTTTGAGAGCAAACGGTCTAAAAAAAATTAAAGAAAAAGAAAAAAAACAACACTAGTTTAACAGAGGAAAGGAAAAGCAAATGCCTCACAGTCCAGCAGATTAGCAGGCAGACTAGAGTTATTGTGTTGTTCTTTGCAGACAAAATGAGATCCCCTCGGGGCTCTAATCTACTCCGATATAGTAGCTAATGTCCAATACCTTAGTACTGGCCACAAGTCATTCCATTTAGCCATGTACTCATATCTAGGATATGTCTAGAATTTCATGTGGAATGTTCTTTGCAGACACAAGCCTCAATGTCTTGTAAGGTTTGTGGAAAACCTTTGTTTATTGTGGTGACATTCTATCTAGCACAAAATCATAAAATGGAGTAGGCATATGTTGTTTTAAAATGTCATCTTACAATGTCATTATTGGCCAGTGATATTCAAGGTGATATATTTAATGAATGTGTTAATGTGAGTAAAACCTATACTCATGTTCTTAAAAGTTTGGTCCTCTGACAAAAGACTACACCGACTACCCAAACGACCCAATTTTTGTCATTTGTCAAATGATCTTGAGTGCTTTTGCACGTGCTGAACAAGGACAAGCTGAATAATGGCCAGTCACGGTGCCATTATCCTTGTCAGCAAACCCATGAAGACAGTGTAACATTCCCCTTAGGTTCCACATTGTCATAGTCCGTTAATCTTTTCCAACTTCCCTGCTTCCATCAACTCTCATATGTATCACTAATCCATTTATTAATGTGGCAAATGAACCTACACGAGCAGGATGATCCCCTTAAGGTCCCTCAATTATGACAATCGGTTAAAAAATGCTATTTCATTTATTTTATTGTTCTTCTCTCAATAATCAATTTTTTTCCAGTTTTTTTCCTGTCATTTACATACACTTAGAATGCATTTGATTATTATGCAGGCCGCTTATTTCCATTCAATTCTACATCATGAATCAAGTTAATTGCTTTGGGAATACATCACTTGCCATTAGAAGTTGCTTCAAAAGGGAGTTCCTTTAAAATGTACCTATTGCTGAGGTATGATTTGCACATCAGAGTACAAAGAGCAAATATTGAACTTTCAGTCCACACTTGTAAGGAGAAGTATATTTTCTTCTATGGTTTAAAAAAAAATAAGAAAAAAAATATATATATAAATCACTCGCTGCACATAAATTGTCACAAACGAAATGTTGGAGCAATGTGGTCTTATCTCTGACTCATATGAGGCTGGTAATTGCACACTCCCATACAGAGTATCGGCACATTAGCATAACAAAGTGATTGTAGAAAAAAAAAATTGACATCTCACAGTCACGTGCGGCTCAAACAACCTTATTTTCACATCCACCATGGATATATATTGTCAAATTATCTGTCTCATAGTATCGTCGTTAATGTTTTTTTTCCTAACAAATATAAACATTCACAGATGAACCCTGTGTAAATTAATAGTAATCAGTTTAGCACAATCTCCAATGCACCACTTATCGACTAGTTCTAAACTCAATATGCTGTGTAAAATATCATTAATATGTCCTCAATGTGAGCATTGGGATTTGTTGAACATTGTTCTGTTAATGCACAGCCACTGGGCACATGTTTTGTAAGTAGACCATACCTGTATATTGCCTTTAGATGAGATTAGATTCCATGTCCGTGTCAGTGTATTGTACTGGTAGCACTCACTGAATTGCACAATACGTACTATAGTGAAGTAAATGATGCTGAAAAAGCAACAAAACCATTTCTTAGTTTCTTTACTTGTGTTACCTTGTGAAAGTAGGACACCGTTTTTATGCTTTTTACTCACTGTTGTTTCCACTTATGTTGGTCCCTGGAGGATAAATAATGAGTGAAAAAAAGACAGAAAAGGCAAGAATTGTGCCTATTGCTATCAGCGTAGTGGGGGTCTCAAAACCCAGACTGAGTGAGAATGCCACTTAAAATGTCTCCTATTTCTATTTCTCAATGTTCCCAATCTATTAAAGGAGAGGGCGACATCACCAGTGGATTTTTCATGCTTTGCTGCAGCTGCCCTTAAACATTCTCTTCTCTCTGTCTACTTGTTAATCAATTTACTTTCAATTTTCTTATTTATTGATTGATCCTGATGTTGCATAGAAGTGACTCCAGAGAGCCGAAATAGAATGGCTTTTCAATCCAGGAGAGGAAAAAAAATCAATTCAAAAGCTAATGCCCAAAGCTTAACTGTGTCTTTGCCTGAAACATCCTTGTTCATTTAGTTGCTTATTTCACATCAAAATCAAACAAGAGGATGTGATTGATGATGTTATTTACTCGCCGATAAACAATGTTAAGACTAAATTCCACTATCATGCAATTTACCAATGACTGTTCGTATTAATTACATCGGTCATGAATGCATAGGATCGTACTCTGCAGAGAAACACGTAGACTCAACAAAGGAATTGACAATTTACTCTTCTTCCGAGTGTTGCCTTAACATTTTACCGCAATCAATAACTGTCGTTTAACCTGAAATATGAATAGCTCATTGAGCTGATTTGGAATTCATAGGACTGCAGAACAACCAGTTGTTTGGATGCAAACCTCCAAAGGTCAGTATGCAAGCATAAGGACAACGAATTTGAGATTGAAATGAAATTGTGTTTGTTCCAATTTTTTTGGGATAAATCATGCCATTTAACATTTAGAAGATGGCTATCAATGTCATGTAAAAATGCATGGATAAGAGAGTTGATGGACTAAAATGATATGTTGAGGTATAATTTGACCCTTAAGATGAAGAAAGGCTTTGTTACAGACCGTCCTTGAGGACATAAATAAAATCATTTGAAAGGTAAAGATTATTGGAAAACATTTTGCTGAAGTGTCTGCATTATTTGCTTTATAAATGGCACAACATCGAATGCGGTACAAGGTGTTTCCGTGTGGCTTTTCAACATGTCAGAATTATTGATCTAAATAAGTTGCAAAGGTGACTGAAAGAATCAATGCGCTTACTATACGGTTTCATATTTCATGCACTTTCCTGGTTGTCACACTCCATGAGCATACGTCATCACCTTGTCTTGTCTCCCAGTCTTCTCACCTCCAGCCAAGCACGCACCCACACACAGTTGTTGGTAAAATGATGACTACAGAATGCCTCGTTTGGATCCTATCTCTCAAACAATAAGACAGCAAATGCAATGACTATTTTCATAGACCCTGGCCATGAGTTTAGAATGAAAATACAACTCAGATTTATTTCTAGCACAGACAAGGCCACATGTTTTGAAATTTGGTAGCATTGCGGACACACACTCAACTTGAAACTGATGATTTTGTGCACTGTACCTTAACTAGGCCAAACAGGTGTAATCTTGGCTGCAAGACAGATAACTGGTTTTGCACCTATATGAACAAAGTGTGTGCAGAAAAAAAATCATGCACCTGCCCAGACTTGAAGTAGACATGAATGTGTTTCACTCAAATATAAATAGTACTTATTGAACCCTCTGTATCATTTTGTCATTGACATCTAGTAAAGGCTGAGAAGCACAAAGAAACTTGGTCAGAGGGAATACAAAGAAGCCTTCTTATTAGTCCTAAAGAGTCTGTAGTGTTCTTCTCTCTTAGTGATGTGTCCCACCCTATTAACAAGTTGCATGCTTGCACCTGTCCATAGATTTACCAAAACCTAATCTAAACATCCCTTTTCTCAGTGCAGACTTGCGCTGGTCTTATTCCAGACTAAAATAGGGTCCCAAGCATCTCACAATGTCATCCCAATAATGCATCTTGCTTTCCTGGTCAGACCTTATCCCTCTCATCTCTACCTGCCATTATCAATCTTTTCCGTGCAGCCTCAGCATCATTAGACGGGAGTATTTCACTAAGTATGCCAACATAGATTTCACTTCTTTCTTTTCTGTCTCGAATGGGGAACTGCAGACTGGCAAAGTGCCAGGTATTGCAATGCAGCTCAACACTGCCACCTTAAGGTTCAGTACCACCATCAGTCAAGCCTGAGCCACTGACAACTCTCTCACTTGGCCTCCCTCTGTCTTCTTTCAAATCCCCCACCTCTGCTGCTCCGTGTATTTGTCTGCGTGTGTTGTATTAGAATGTTATTATTTGTTGTGTGGTGGGGCTTTATTAGCTGAAAAATTAATAAGGCTTTGATAAGGCAATAAAAGCTGCATGGATTATGTTTAAATTTGAGGCTCATTATTGGCTAATCCTTTTTGAATTGGATATGTATCAAGTCCTAGAGAAGCCTCACTCAGTTTTGCTATGGTGGTTTGAGAGGAAATATTTTCATTTTTCTAAGTTGGGCTTTGATGTTGTAAAGCAATTTGCGACATTTGCCATTAACAGTATGGCGGTGTAATTGTTGCGTGTTGTTATTGCTCATGGGTCAGATTGGGCGGTCTTGTGTGGTACCACACTACACACCAGAACATGAAACAAAACAAAAAAAAGAAAACGATACGAAAAAAAACATGAATGTGCTCACGTTTTATGAGAGGTGAAACATCTGCTGCCATTTTAGGGATTGTGTATGTGTTGCCAGGTGCGAGTAGATGGGCAAGAAAAAAATGTTTCTTTCACAAAGAACAGTGGGTCACAATAGGTAAATGTACATTGTTTTTTGAACCAATTAGCTATCTTGGGTGCAAAATAGTATGTTCAAATAAGGCAGTGACTCACCCATTTCATCGTACAAATTGAGAATAAAATATGACAAATGACTATTTGATTGTACCACCAAACTATGTGACAGAAGAGTCCCTCCAACCCAGGATTAGAGGTTCTTTCTTTCATCTTGAAGTTTGACAATTAGGGGAAAAATGTGTGCTTCCTTAACTTTGTTGTTGCATCGCTAACTTAATGGTGAGTTTCATACAGTATCCTAACTGGCACTTTAGCAGTGTGGAACAGGGCAGTTATAGGCAGTACTTATAGACCAGTAAAAGTGCTCCTTTACCTGCTGTCTGGTGTGCATGGGTGGCTTTGTCTTGAACCCTCCTTGGGAGCTGCATTCTGAGGCACTGAAATGGTCTGAGCTGGTGGATGACCTCTTGGAAAGGGTGTCACAACCCCCAACAAACGTGTTATCCAGCGGAAGTTCTTGAATCACGTGATGCTTCTTCACTGAGACTGGGGTGTCAGCCTTGAGGTGGAATGCTGATTGCGGGGAGGCAGATTTGTAGTGCCGCGCCAGGTCAGGGCTGCTTGGTTTGAAGGTGGTGGTAGGTGTGGCATTCCAATCAAAGCGTCCAATCCCTTGCTCTTCCAATTCGGTGGGCAGACTGATGGTTCCGTTGATTGGCTCGTGGGCAGGATCATCAGGTTTGTTTCCCTCAATGGAAACAAAATTGAGCAGGGAACTCTTTGGAGATTTTCTTTTCTTGCGCTTTTTCTTCTTATTTTGTTTGTTCTCAGTGTTTGGTGACATCCATTCCGTGCCCTGTTTTTTCCTCTGGGCAGCTTTAAACCTGGAGGTGTGTCGGCAGCGTAGCAGAACAGTCACAAAGATGACAATAATCACGACTAAAGCGCCCGTCACAAACGCTATCATTATTGTTAAATAGTCCCCACTTTGATACGTTTCACTGCTTTCACTAATGTTGCGCTCAATTGGTGTTTCCATCCTACGCCGTATGAGATCATTGATGAGAGTGTAGTTGCCCACAGAATCGTTGACATATAGGAATACCAGCACCAAAGTATGGAGGGACTTTGGATATCCTAAATCACTGATGTTGACCACTAATCTGTGTAATCCTATGTCGTTTGCTGCCGGCTTCTCTTCCAGAGTGATATTCCCAGTGACCGGGTCAATCCTAAAAAGTCCTTTGTTGTTGCCGTGCACAATGGTGTATTTCAGCTCAGCGTTCATCCCTGTATCACCATCCACAGCAAACACCTCCGCAACCACAGATCCAGGGATGGAGGACATAGGGACAAGTTTAAAAGATGTGTTTGAGGGGGGAGATATGACAACAGGTGTGTTGTCGTTCACATCAATGACATTAATGGTCACCTTGGCAACTGATGAGCACGGAGGCCTGCCACTGTCCACAGCCCTCACATCAAAAGTGTAGGAACTCTGTTGCTCCCTGTCAAAGGACACATTGGACTTTATCACGCCAGAGAATGGATCCAATATGAAGTTTTCGTTGTCATTCAAAATGGAAAGTGAAACGGCAGCATTTTCTCCAGCGTCAGAATCTGTCACAGTTATTACCCCTACAGTGCTGTATTTAGGAAGATTCTCAGAGACAAAAAACTGAAAATGGTTGTGTGTGAACTTGGGGTTGTTGTCATTTTCATCCAGCACAGTAACCATGACAGCTGCCTGCGTCTGCAGAGGCGGGGTACCATTATCTCTTGCTGTTATCGTGAATAGAAACTTGTCTTGATCCTCACGATCAAAAACTCGGGATGCAGTCAAAATGCCCGTTTTGCGGTCAAGATCAAAGAACGATGCATTTGGTCCAAGTTGATAAACAATCTCTGCATTTTTTCCGCTGTCCTCATCTGTGGCACTGAGAGTGGTAAGAAACAAGTCCCGTTTGTTGTTCTCCATGACAGCCAGCTCAATGACAGGTTGAGTGAAAATAGGCGGGTTGTCATTCTCATCCTCTAGCCTCACTCTTACTAAAGCCGTCTGATTTAAGCTTGGTTTTCCTGAATCAGAGGCCACAATTTTGAAATTATACTCCTTTGTCCCTTCATAGTCTAGCAGTGCAGATGTCTCCAACAGATACTGGTTATCATATACAGCTTTGAGATGGAAGGGTACATCCTTCTCGATGAAACAAATGACTTTGCCGTTGATGTCAGTGTCTTTGTCTGAGACTGTGATGAGGGCAATCTTGGTATTGATGGGGTCCTTCTCAGAGAGGAAAACAGTGCCATTTATGGGACTGATGATGTATCTCAAGTCTATATTAGGGGGATTGTCATTAACATCAGTCACATTGATAGAAATTAGAGCTCTAGCGGGGTTTGGGCTGCCATCACTGGCCACAACAGAGAGCTTGTGTATTGCAGTCTCTTCCCTGTCAAGGGGCCTCTGCACGGTGATTACGCCAGATGTCGTATTTAGCGCAAACAGCCTCTTTGTAGCTGGTGACACCTGAGTCCCAAATACATATCGAATCTCTGCATTGGTCCCGACATCTGCATCGGTGGCCTGAAGCTGCACGACAGATGTGCCAATAGGGGAATTTTCTGGAATATGCACCTCGACCTGACTCTCCTTAAAGACAGGTCTGTTATCGTTGACATCTGTTACTGTGACTTGGAGAATAGCAGTGCTGGATTTTTGTGGGCTTCCGCCATCCTCCACTTTAATCTTCATCACATAGGTATCCTTCTGCTCTCTGTCCAGATTCTGTTGCACAATGAGCTGGGGCCACTTCTCCCCCTCAGGCGTTTCCACTATGTCTAAACCAAAGGCACTTTGCCCATTGATCAACTCATATTTGTGGACACTGTTTGGGCCAGTGTCCGGGTCAGTGGCAGAAGGAATAGCAAAGCGACTGTTAATGAGCGTATTCTCTGGGATAGAGATGTTGATTACGGGGGATGGAAACATGGGAGCATTATCATTTGTGTCTCTTACGATTATTTTTATTTTAATCAGTCTGAAATAATCATTAGGCAGGATGACCACTTCAATTTCAAAGGAGCACTCGCTGTCCTCAAAGGAGGGACCGGGGCATAACTTTTCCCTGTCAATTCGGTTTGATGTCGTGAAGATCTCACCGGTGCTGCTCAGAACGCGGACCAAAGGATTATCTCCTGCTTTCGAGACCAGCCGATACACAAGATTAGCACTTGCTCCAGTGGCTGCATATGTATGGGAAATGTTGAGATCCCTTGGTATATTTCCAATGAGGACATTTTCTTGCAGCTCCTCCCTGATAGGGTAGATTAGTTCTTGGGCTATTGAAGGATCTAACCATATGCAGGCAAGCAGTGCACCCAACAGGTAATAGTCTTTTAGATCCATGACAGCAGAAATGAGGCAAGTGTTTCTCTCTCAGAAACTGTAGCAGACTTTTCAATGATGGCAGGAATTTTCCAATCCCTACAAAGCAAAGAGAATGCTTTCAGTCAATACTTTACAAGGCAAAGAGTTCACATTAAAATCACATCCGTTATCTAACTCAAAATACTCCTTTGGTGTATTTTTACCAGGATCACGTAGTCATTCAATAATGTACATTTTTTTAATTTCTTACAATGTGTGCATATATCAGTTGTAATTCAGCAATTTGATTGTTAATTGCAATGTATATAACCTAACATATTTATTTTGTACTGATGATGGTTGATGAGTTGAAGTTTAAGAAATCATTGCAAACCCCACTTCAGTTTTGCATCAATAAATTAAGACAATAACTAATTTAAGAAAATTATTAATTTACAAAACGCTAATGAAATAGATATTTTATGCTAAAATGTCTAAATAAATTGAGGACATCAACTTCATTACACTGCATCAGCCATTTAAATGGTGATTTATGTGTGTTAGTGACCCTATCCAGCTCATCGTGCTTAAGATATCACAACAAATTATGCTGTACTTTTACTTTTACAAACTATTTACTAAAACTATTTACTAAAAACTATTTACTGCAGATAGCTGCACGTCCATCAAGCATTTACAACATGAATAGATACAATTTCCAATTCTCAGCGGGTAACTAAAATTGGTTTTAAGTGATAACATACATACTGAAAATGAGCAATATCATAAGACAAAAACTTGACAATGCCAGGAAGCTATAGTAATATCCTTAATTAAAAGCATTTAGGCGTGTGACCTGCGGGTGTTGCGGTGATCAGCGCCTCAGCTTCCTCCAGCCAGGTTGTCAGTGGTTTGCGGTATCTTCCATTAAAACGTCACCCCAAATCAATACTCAGATCCTGTTTGGCGTCCGGTAAAAAAAAAAAAAATAATGCACTTACTACATGGAAACGTTAAAGCGCCGGTCAAATGCAGGCAAGACAACGCACTCTTGTTCCCTCATGTTTCAAGTCCGTGGGCTTCATTGCCACTCGACCCTGACGCGCAGTCCATTAGGTCCAAAAATAAAAATTAAAAAAAAGAGAGATAGAACGAGAGAAAAAGATTGCATACAACAGCTGTCAAATGTTTCCTTTTTGTTGCTGCAGAATTCTTTCAATGTCACGCCAATGCGCAGCTTACTCGGGACTCATCCGTACGCTCTCACTCGCAGAGCAGATCTTTTGCTTCAACTCTCTCTTTCTCTCTTCTGTCAAACCACGGGAGGGGTGGCCAAGTCAATCCACGCACACCCACTTACCATGACCCACCATCTCCATTGGTCAAGCATTCTCCCTCTCGCTATCGTCGGCGGGCGTAATACGAACGCGATTGGCCCGGAAAAACGTCACTTTATGCGGATCCGAGAACTGCGCGCGTTGGGATGCTCCAAGAAGATGCTGCAGGCTGCAGAGACGTTTTGCCATTACCCCCGGCACCCCTCCAACACCCCCAAATAAATAAATAAAAAATAAAATACCAGAGTCATTTGACCAGGGCGATAATGAGTTTTATTCATGAAATAAGACAATGAGTAGGTTTCCGAGTATGTCTGTTGTGGTCCATACTGAGCGCAAAGTCAAAAACCAACCTGTTAGGATGGAGTCCTGCATGGTTGAGGACTGCAATTTGGAACCGTAAAGGCTACAGAAGTCTATTGTTACTTTTTTGGTCATTGTTTCGTGCATATGTAATCCATGAGGATGACTAAAAGCATCGCTGCAATAATTGAAGTCCGGTCTCGGAAGCTGTCGTCTAAGCATGTTTGCACGAGATGAATATTTGCGCTGTGTCCTCTGCACTTGGCAGCCTGCGGGCTCTCATCAGCATTTGTCTCCAAGTAATAACCTTGACAGTCATTTCACTCATCAAAGTGCGACAGTTGCGTGTGCTCGTCGTTTGTGCGTGCGCGTGTATACACGCGGATGCTCATCGTGTGTTTTTATGTATTGATAGTGTTTTGCATTGATCTCGTGTAATTCGGGAAGTGATTATGTGATCTTGAGATTGCACACGAATGCAGTCAATCTCATTTGTTAAGTTTCATGGCAACACAGCATCGCTTAACTGTGCCACAAGTGACCAAAAATATTATTAGAGACAGCTTTAGAGAACAACTCGTCATTCAATTCCTTCTGCCATATAGAAATTACTTCATTCCAATGCAGTAGATAACCCTCAAAATCATTCACGTCTCTGCGTTTGTGATGCTGCTGTTGTGGAAAGGCGCCTGATAAAACCAAAGTGGTAAACAGTGCCATCTTGAGGCGTATTTTCCATAATATATTGGCACTGCCATAAAATAGGTAGCCAATTTGGTTTCTCAAAGCAATACAACTGACCAAAACATTGCAATATGATAGAATAAAAAGGCAAAAGTAACCACCTGTTATCATGTTAATGAAGCTATGATATCTGGATCATAATTATTAAACCTTAAGGTTAGAACTAAGCTTCACATACATCCTGAGAGACTCATCGCCCGGCCAGGCAGATTCATTAGCACATCCAATGTGGTGGTGGGACACTTTTTGCCTGTGGTTACATCTGTGTTCTTCTGCAGTGAGGAAGCACCAAAAGAGTACTGTCACTTTAGTTTCATGTTTAAATCAATGTTCAGCAAGAGAATGCAACTTTGAGGTATCTAGTTATGTACTGGGTACTGTGAGGAGGTTTTTCCCAGAATTCTCAATGTTTGGGTTTGCGTGTGTGGGTTGATTATCTGCAATACATCTTACTAAATTTTAGGTTGACCATAGACAATATTGTCAATGAAACCTTTACTTTGAAATCTAGTTGCGTGGAAAATACAAGTAAAACAAAATAGAAATGTGTACTGTTAGCATTTAGTGTGTTTTTTATTCATACCTGTAAACCTCTGCCGATAACTGCCCTTATAAATGATTATGATTCCCCGTACAAAACCCAAAAAAAAAACCTTACAAACACCGTAAAACCCCCAAAAAACCTTGCAAACAGTTTGTAAGGTTTTTTGGAGGGTTCTACGGGGAATCATAATTATTTATAAGGGCAGTTATCGGCAGAGGTTGACAGGTATGTTTATTTGTTTTTTTCCCTAGAGTAATATTGTGGCTAATTTTGTGCTTTAGTCAATGTACATGGAGCATATTTTGATAAAACGACACATTCCGAGTTGCTGTAAACTCAGGTTTATACGGGGAAGTTATTTTTATTTTTACATATTAACTCATGATCTCAAAACCAATCAAATACATCATCTGATAGCTCCAAAATGTTTCTACGGACAATTCGTAGGTTGAGCAGTCAGAGTGCTGCGATTAAGAAAATAAATCTAATATTACAACAATTACTTTTTTTTCCATTGCATGGAGCCGAGCTGTCAGCATCTAAATAGCGGTAGGATTTTTCTACTACCTATGGTTGCCCAAAGGTAGCCCGAAAATGAACAACATTTTTTTGAAGTGATTGGGCAGATCTAAGCTGTCCTGTAGTGCTTCGAGAAAATTGGCTTGGTTCAGATTGGCTGTTTGAATGCTGTCACTAAAACATAAAAATGCCTGACAATCCCATCCAACACAGATTGAACTCCTCTTATTCTTTATAGTCGTTAAATAGCCCTATATTCTTGTAGTGTAAGGCCACCCTTGGTATCATCATCATTAGTCATCTAAAAATCAAATTTTACCCACCATCTTAAGTACTTTAACTCATAGTTCCTCCACAGACTTTTTATTCCGGTAATAATTTTGTCCCATCTTATTATTATGTTTGCCCAGGAGCAGGGAAGCCCAAACTTAAGGTTTAATTAAAAATATATATATTTATATAAACAACTAAAAAATCTTATAAACTCAAAACTGGTTTGAATACACAGACAAGGGTTGATGACAATAGAAAACACCTGGGTCACACAAGGAAATGAGAACCAGAAAAGAAATTCATAGAATCACTTGGACAGGACACTCAAGGAAACACAACCAACCATCAAAACACCAACAAAACATGACACTTAACAATGTCAAAAAGGTATTATTCTCATTTCTAATACTGTCTATTTTAACATCCCGGAAAGTTAAGCTGAAGAAGAACTGATCAAATATTTGCCTTGTGTATTTTTTTTATTGCAGTGGCTGGTTAGTGGTGACAGTAAAACCCTGTTGTTTGCATTACATTACTTATATGTACCTTTTCATTGCACAAAGAATATGTTCCAATCAGCAGTTTTATTACAGCTTTGAAATGAGATTACAGTATGTGTCACATGGTTTGGATGTTCAGGGAGCTTCATGCCAAATATACAGAGCTTCTTAGGTTTGTTATCACCCTATTTAGTGGTCTGAACTGGCTGTAGCTAATGTTGCTGCCAGTCAAGTACCTGACAGGTGATGAATAATGTAGTATGCTAATATATGTTCTCGGAGCTGAGGTGCACCTCCTACAACCTCACACTATAGACAGTGCCGAGGGGAAGCGTCCAAACCTGAGGCCTTCAAATTCCCCATTCACCAACACAGTCAATCACACAGCTCACCTACATTTGATTCTCACACTGAATTATTGACTTTTACATGCTGTAGAATTGGCTGCATGAATAATACACGAAACAAACATGTTTAACTTTCATGCTTATTGAAGCAAAAGGTCAAGTCAGTAATTAATGTATTTTCACAATAATTGGCTTTGGAGCATGTGCTAGAAAAGGCTAACAGCTGGTGGCCCAACGTCGTACTTGATAGGATTACACCAAAGCATTTTTAAGTTAGTTAGACTTTAAAATCATTACTGAAAATGTATTGTTTGTCAGATGTATTCAGAATATGAAATCAAATCTTAGTAGAAAATGACAGATTCAAAGGGTAAAGAATTGTTCATGGTTTTTATATATATGTTTGAAATGACAGGGGGAAAAAAACAAGATATTGTAGCTTTTAAATAATTATCAACAGAACAAATGTGCTAGACAAAGAGGCACAGCAACTGCTAATGAAAATCTCAGCCTTTTACATTTAAACCCTCTCACAAGAACGTTAATGACCCAGTGGATAATTGCCATCAGACATGCTTGAGACCCGGAATACCAATCAGGCATTGCACTTGCTTAAAAGTTGACTTTACGATCATTGTCTAAATCTAAAAAAACGGATAAATAATTGGCATGTTAATTCATTTATTAGTGACCTATCTAAACATTTTCTTTCATACAGATCATTTGGGGTAACAAAGCAGCAATCACTATTTTGTCAGTTTTGCCTGATATAACTTTGGCGTGGGCAGGCGCGGGCTCAAATCCTGCTGGTGGTGGTATGATCGGGAGTGCAGATGGTCGTTTGTCTCTCTGTGTGCCCTACGACTGACTGGCGACCAGTCTAGGATGTAGTGTGCCTTTTGCCCAAGAATGGGCGCTATGGAAGGTGAATGAATGAATGACAACGATTAGGATGTATTTTGCACTAGGCAAATAAGTATCATATCCTGTTATATTGCAGTATTGAATGCTATATTAAAATGAAACCCAGCCAAGATACCATTTTACATGATGTCAGGTTCATATTTGTGTTTGTTTCCAATGCACAAAAATGTAAGTAACTGATAAAAGCTGTCATTGCACGTGATAAGGCCCATCATGCAGTGTTGGCACAATGAGCTCCTGTCATCTTGTCTAATGATCAATTTTGTTCACGACTGGCGCATTGAGGCATTGATATGGGTTCCTTCCTTTCTGCGTTGTATCTGCCAACCTTGTCATGGCGAAGTGATCAACGGTAAATAACACAAGAGTTCCTGACAGAACTGTTGAAATTATTCACTTTCTTTGATAAGAAGCTGATTACTGCTGCTTGTTCAGCTGCATCATGTCTACTCTGAGACAGTTAAGATAAGTAATACATGCATCCTCAATTCAGAGCAGGTGGGCAGGTATGTTTGTTTTTTGTAGTTCCTATTTATCGGCCTTTATTATCCTACACTTATCGTAAGCCTCTGCTCTGTGTATAACACATCAAGTCCTCTAAGATTTCAAACCAAACATAATAATAGAAAGAATATAATTCTAATTACAAATTGGGTTCATGGTTCCATATTAAGAAATATCCACGCCCTTCTACTGCAAAAGTTTTATTAAACAAGAATGATGCTTCCAAGAAGTAGAAGACATAAAATATTTTACATTTCCAGGCTAGAGCTTCTGATGCCAATGCTATAGTGTGGCAAGGCAAAGAGAGAAATTAGATTTCCAGTAGAGTCAGCTCCCCAATTATAATGCATTTTAATAGTGCCACTTGCATAAGCCACATAACATGTCTATTTAGTGGATTTTTTCTAGTTATATTTAACTTTTTAATCAATGTTTCAGGTTATTGAGGGGAAAAAGTGTATCTTGTAAAAGGCGTTTGTTACTAAGACAGTTAGTGGTAATGTCTGGTTAAAAACATATTTATTTTAGGCAGGTTTCATCACAGGAATATGTACAGACTGAACTAGCTTTGAAGCACTGGATGTTGATAGTTATTCCAAATGTCTAAAAGTGCAATGTGGTGAATCAGTGACTCATCTGTGCTCCAGAAAGCAAGGGCCTTCATCCATTGAGAATCAAATAAGCTGGCTGCACACATGATTCAGGCAAATAAACACCTCACCTAATAGATAATCAGAGTCTCTTTGTCACAGTTCTGCTGTCTCATGATATTTCGTTCTTTTCTTTTCCCAGTGGGGTTTGGCTGTCTCTTTGTGTCTGTTCCTTATGACAGCATGCGATGTCTCTCCCCATCTGTCTGCTGTGTAAGCATCTCACAATGGTAGCCATCTAGTCAGGTATGGTGTTTGCTTTTGCATTCATCATCTCTGGCCACAGCCAGTTGCCAACACAATGAGAACAAAGGAGTACATTAAGTACAAGTTCATTTGTATTTGGTAAAGTTCAGGGTGGCCCGGTTAGAACGTCGCCCTCACAGCTCTTGGGTCCTGGGTTCAAATCTTGGTGATTCCATCTGTGTGGAGTTTGCATGTTCTCCCGGGCTTGCGAGGGATTACTCCGGGTTCTCCGGTTTCCTCCCACAATTCAAGAACATGCATGGTAGGCTGATTGGACACTCTAAATTGCCCCTAGGTATGTGTGTGAGAGTGAATGGTTGTTTGTGTCTTTGTGCCTTGCCATTTGCTGCCAAAATCAGCGACCCTAGTGAGGATAAAGCGGTTGAGAAAATGAATGAATGAATCAATGTTAAAATTCAACCAACACTTCCGTTTATCAGAGGTCTAATAGTAATTTGACAGTAGTTTATATATATATATATATATATATATATATATATATATATATATATATATATATATATATATATATATATATATATATATATATATATATATATATATATATATATATATATATATATATATATATATTTATATATATTTATAGTGTACAGTATGTGTGTGTGTGTAAGTAAGTAAGTATGAGTCGCAGTACTATAATTAAACACATATTACTGCGCTAACATTTTTGATAGGATAAGAGCCGCACCAATGTTTGAGCGAAGATCACTATAAAGCTGCTTAAATACACACGGCTTTCCCAACAAATCACACTCCTGTGCCCCAGCAGTGATTTTCCATCTATTGAAAGCTTAACTCTGTGACTTTGTGTGTGGTATTTTGAATCTATCAGCCACAAATTAAATTTGAATTTTTCCATTGCAGGCCAAACGTCTTGAGAGGCTAAACACAACACACCATGAAATTAGATTGTTGTTGGGCTTGGTTGGGATTTATTTGGATACAGATTTTGAATTACAGAAGTGTTTGCTTTCAAATCCGCAATATGGGTAACTGGTCTAATCTATTATTAAGCAGATATATATCATCCATCTCTTGTGTATATAAGACTGCAGGTTTGCTTTTACGGCTATACTGAAATCAATCGTTGCAGAGGCAGATGTGACTTTGTTTATGGTGGTGAAATACATTACCTACATTCCATTCATTACTAAAGGTTGGGCTATACACTCGAAGAAATAATACAGCGGGTTTGTCAGTTGAACATGAAATCATAATCTTTTTCAACATAAAATAAGATAACTGCTATATGGATTTAACAAGAAAAAAACACAAGCTTAACTTAATTTAAATTGAGTTTAGGTTGAGGCGGAATAGCTTTGTTTTTCTTGGGGGCAGGATTATTGTTGCGGCTGGTATTGATTTATATTAATAAATAATAATCTAATATCTTTCTATTAATTCATTCATTCATCTTCCGTAAAGTTCATCCTCGAAAGGGTTGCAGGGGCAGACTGCACCCTAGACTGGTCGCCAGTCGGTCGTAGGGCACACAGAAAAAAACGACCATCTTCCCCCCCAATCATACCGCCACCAGCAGGAATTGAGCCCAAGCCTGAGCGCACCAAATTTAGGCAACTGAACTACTACACCATGAGGCGGCCATATTGTAATTGTATTCTGTTATTATGCCTTTTTTTGTCACAACAATTGTACAGCATGCTCAATCACTAATGACATTTTTTTGGAGAAGTAGCATTACCTTTTTTTTTGGTTCAAATGAATCCCACCCCACAATATTTCATTTGATGGGGTTCCAGCAACAGTCATAAGAAAATGCTTGACTATGTGGTGATATGGCTTATAAATGGACAATTTACAGAGATACTTGGCTACCGGGTATATTCATTTTTGCATTACTTTGAATTTTCTCTCAAGATATTCTACCCAATCATTGTATTTTTTAAGTCATCGTGGCATATATTGAAATCATCATCATTTTCAAAAAGTTTAAAGCTCAAGGGTAATCAAGCAGACTTCATCTGGAGCCATCAATAGCAAAATTCTGGCTTCCATTTACTTATTATTCACCATAAAGGTTGCTGCATCAATGGTGTCGGGACCCACTACTATAAAGCAAAAATGATAACATTCAAAATCATCAACTATTATATATCTGCTTTAAAAGGTTGCATTCTGGAGCACCAGAAAAATAGTAGTCGTAATTGTAGTTATGTTAAATGCAGAATGTAACGCATTGCAAGAATGTAGACCTTACATTTAAATATCATTGTCAAATATTTGATATTTTATTTTTTCATACCATAACTTTTGAAAGACTAAATCTTGAGATATAAATGATTCGCTCATGAACTCAAATATATGGGATATTCTGTGAAAATCAGTGGCGGTATTGATGTCATAGCTTAGCTTTGCATGGCTTCTTTTGGGAAAGGCTCATTAATCTTCATTTTTTGTATCATAATGGTGGCAGGGAAATTAACTGAAAAGTCTACAGAAACATTTATCCTTCATGAAAAAGAAAGATAATGTCAAAAAACACTATCAAAACAACAAAGTAGTTCATCCAGAGAAATAGGTCATACTACCAGGTTATAATAATAAATTAATAAATAAATAAAAATCCCACTATTACTATGATCCTTTGTGGAATAATTGCCTACATTGGCTTCACGCTTATGTCTCACAATAACTAACCTGTGAAAGAGTGACATATAAACTACTAAAACTGCAATCCTTTGAAATGACATGAAGATAAATGCCCCCCACCATCCCCACTCCAATCTGGGCTCATTGAAACACATGGTGTGGCTGTATTACAAAGAATTACCTACTTTAGGTTTACACTTGGGTTTGTTCATTTGTTCCATTTTTCATAATAATGACATCAGGGATGGATATATTGCTGCATTATCTACAGAGTACTGTTTTTATTTTCTTCTTACTTTGAAAATCAAAGTGTCTTTTCAACAGAAACAGAAAGTTATTGAAGTATAAATTTTAACAATATCAACAAAATTTCCACCCTCAGATTCTTTACAAGCCATGAGTATTAAAAAAAAAAAATATATATATATATATATATATATATATATATATATATATATATATATATATATATATATATATATATATATATATATATATATATATATATATATATATATATATATATATATATATATATATATATATATATATATATATATATATATATATATATATATATATATATATATATATATATATATATATATATATATATATATATATATATATATATATATATATATATATATATATATATATATATATATATATATATATATATATATATATATATATATATATATATATATATATATATATATATATATATATATATATATATATATATATATATATATATATATATATATATATATATATGGGTATACATTCAACACGCTCATTCTCTTTTGTCTCACTCAAAGCTGACAGAAGGAAGCCATCGATCTTCATGAGGTTTGGATACACATCGTTTCACCTCCTGCAGTACCTGCTTTATCAGGAGATTCGAGGAGAACGGATGACTGATCAGACTGATATAGCTTCTCTCGCATTTCAGCGTCTAGCACCCCAACCTTCTCTTGCTTTCCGCATTCTGCTTCATCTGACTTTCCTCTACTTAATGCACTCCCAACAGGTTGATTAAAATTTGAGCAGCTTTAGCCTTGTGTTTGATACAATGCATTTTAATCCGTAGTTTAGTACTATGACCCGTGCCTTATTCAGAATTTTGGGCGTAAGGGAACAAACAAAACTTATTTGATGTGGCTGCACAAAAGAGCATATATATATAATATATCCTCCACAAAAAAATAATTACTTGTTGGTAAAATTCTTACTTTTGCAATACATCTACAAATGCCGTTGGCCTAGTGGGGCGAGTGGTTGGCACGTCGTCCTCACAGCTCTGGGGTCCTGGGCTCAAATTCAGGTCACATTCCCATCGGTGGAGTTTGCGTGTTTTCCCCTGGCCTGATTGGGCTTCCTCCGAGTACTCCAGTTTTAGTCCATATTCCAAAAACATGTATGGAAGGCTGATTGGACATACTAAATTGCCCCTAGGTATGGGTCTGAGTGCGCATGGTTGTCTTTCTCCGTGTGCCCTGCGATCGGCTGGCCACTGATTCAGGGTGATCCCCGCCTCTCGCCTAGTGTCAGCTGGGATAGGTTCCAGCACCTCCCGTGACCCTAATAAGGATAAAGTGGTTCAGAAAATGAGATGAGATCTACAAATGGCCTCACAAAGGAAATTGATTTCTAGAATGCATAAGAATCACATGCATCAAAGTACAGTATTAATATACATATTGCCTCAGCATTTGTTGAGCAAGCTTTTTTGGTAATTTACAAACGCTATTTGATCTTATCATTTGTACGGTAAAGTCCAAGTCAAATCATGTAACGTCAATCCAATGTTTTCTTTTTATTTGATGTCACAATTGGTACTGCATAATAACTAGCATCTATAGAACCCCTTCATTGCCATCATTCTCCTACACCACAACTTTGCATTGCCTAAAGATATTTTAATATTACATGGCATCCCTTTTGCATTAAAAATTAAAGGTCGAACCATTGAAGTTGATTTAGAAGATTTCAGATTGCTTATGAGCAACAAGATTAAAATGCTTTGAAAAGAAAATCACTATAGCAATAGTAATTGTCCTGAGAATGCTCCATATTCACCCCAATCGATACATTTCAACATCATTGCATGATGTCCATGACAATAGAAAATCCAGATTAATTCATAGCTGATGCAGGCACAAGAATTGATTTATTATAAAAAAAAAAAAATTCTTCAAAATTCAGACTCTCCAAACTGCCAACTTTTCCCAAGAAAGAAAACAAACAAACAAAAATACAATCGTCCTTGAATTTTGAAACACAGCTTCATTCAAGTTGGTGCTTGGATTCAGTTGTTCTCATTACAAGTGTTTATCTTGTCGAGCTATCACTCAAACCAACACAACACAACGCCCAAATTAATTAAATTGGTATGAACATGGGCCAGGTAGTTAGCATTCACTTGGTTGAGTATCCTAAGCACAGAACCGCAATATAAAAAGCCCCTCTTTGTCCATCCTCCCAAACTATTTTTCAAATATTCGAGCTAAAACTGTATACAGGCAGAATTAAATCAAAATTAATGGTACTTAGGTGTATTCAGCCTAACCAGTTTCATTTTGCATATTTGCTAAATGGGTTTCCTCTGTCATTGACTTCTGACCGACAGGCCGCAAGACAACCATCAGAAAACTCCTTAATATGAGTTAATTTCGAGGCAATTATTTTTCTTGAGTTTTTTTTTTTAATCCAAAACTACAAATTAACTACCAATGTTCACAGCATTAGATAGTCTTATTAAATTAGGATGCAGAGTTGGTCATCAGTAACTACCAATACATTTGAGGGAAACAATTTGTTGCTTGATTTAGCAGAAAATATTTTAATCATTTACCTTTTACCAGCCATTAAAAGCACTGAAAATTAGAATCACACTAAATGGAAATGATCTCATCCATTTCTTCATTATCCGAGTTGATTATCTTCACAAGTCGCAGGGGAGCTGGAGCCTGTCCAAGGCAACTATGGACAGTAGGCAAATCCACACCTTGAATTTGTTACCGGCCAATTGCAGGACAAAATAAGACGAACAACCAGAAACACTCACACTCATACCTAGGGGCGATTTAGTGTGTTCAATCACCTTACACGGCTTTTTGGGGGCTTTAGAGGGAAATCAGAGTAACTGGGGAAAGCCCATGCAGCACGGGTTAACATGTAAACTCCACACAGAGAGGCGGGAACACACCGGGTTGGAATTCTTGATCTAAGAACTGCGAGGAGGATGTGCTAACCACTCTATCATTGTATTTATTTATTAATTTTAAAGGACAAAAAAGGGAAAGAGGAGGTGGGGAAGCCAAGCCTTTGCAGGTGGCCTCATCACCACCAAACGTGATGGTAATAGCTGCCATTCATTATCATAGTGCAACTGCCTTGTATATGCCCAAGTACCCCATCCATCCCTGTCAGCTACTGGCATGTCAATGACAAAAATTTAATTACACCATTAATTAATAGAATGTATTTTTTCCCTCACCATGTGCTCTGCCTGATGTTCAGTAAGCCTCCTCCTGAGTGATTGCTCATGCCACGATACCGCTTATCGGATATATGTACAAAAAACAGGTCTGTGAGGTGACATGCCACGCTAGGTTTTCTCAGAAAGGCACAGTCGAAGTCTTTTGATTGACCAGGTACAGAAAGCACTTGTCAAACCTGCCCTTACATTGTCGTTGAAACTAACTTATTGTAATTCACGTAATTGCCTACTCATCGTGATTAGACATCAATTATTATTTAGCAATAATCCTAGAACTGTATTTCTTCTGCCAGTGACAAGCTAATTCATAAGAATCCAGATTTCTCGCACGCTCACTGTCAATCATACCCCCCCACACCAGTGGGAATTGAGCCCGCGCCTGCCTGCACCAAAGTCAGGCGAGTGAACCTCCACAGCACGAGGCGGCCCCCAGTCATTCACAGATCACATAATGGGTAGAAATACCATTTATACATAGCAATCCAGAGCCATTAATGGTCCAATCAATGTTTTGGAAGCAGGGAAGGAAGCCAGTGTAAGCAACACAAAGATAGTTCTCAGCTGACAATCAAACCCACAATGCTTGGCTGTGAGCTGAACTCACTTGACAAATTGTTTCACTGCTCTGTCTTGTCATATGTCATATATGAGTCCATGTTACAATAACACAAAAACAAACCGTGTAACTTCACAAATTGTTGTTTTACTGTACATGTGCAGTTTAAAATTCAAAGGGGAAAAGGCCCAATTCTACAGTGCACAATTAGCCACTTAATCAAGTACAGTATGGACTGCATGCGAATGGTAACGATTAAAATTTTGAATTGTTTGACAGCATTAATATTTAGATTTGGTGTACCATATGTTGAAGCCAGTGGTTGTCAAAATGTGCAGTCTGAATGATCACACATTCATTCTAATTTTAATTTCAGAATGTACTTCCTCATCTAAATAGTTGGAAGAGAATTTTAATCTGGTTTATGTTTGGTGCAATGATACACCTCATCGTTATCATAAAATGTGAAAAGTTCGTGTAATTGCCACTCCACTGGGTGCTATTTTGTTATAACATTTTCCTCTTCACTACAGCTGATTTACTGTGTTATGGAAACAATGAATACTCTCAGGTATTGTAATTGTTCCTCCTGCCACTGTGTCAAAAAGCAAACCAAGCCTTATCTCTTTTTCATAGTGCTGCCTCTTTATTATTGGGTGATCATCATCATTATTACACTAGGCACACATGATAATCACACCTCATTACTTCAGTTTAATATTAATGGGGACAATATAAATAAATCACCCCTGCCTGTGTTTTAAATGGGCAGCACAGTAGCTGAGTGGTTAGCATGTCCACCTAACAGTTGTAAGATTGAGGTTTCAATCCCCAGTGGTCTCTTTCTGACCTGCGTGGAGTTTTTATGTTTTCTCGGGGTACTCCGGATTTCTCCCGCAATCCCAAAAAGATGCACGGTAGGCTGATTGGACACTCAAAAGTAGGTAGGTAGGTATGAGTGTCATCATGAATGGTTGTTCATCTCCTAGTGCCTTGCGATTGGCTGACAACTAATAATTTTGGATGCACCCCGCCTACTGGCCATAGTTGGCTAGGATAGGCTCCAGTGCCCCCACACAACCCTTCTGAGGGTAAACGGAACCGCTAATTAATGAAATTTTTAAATGCCTTAGCACGAAAACAAATAACTTTTTACTTAGCTGCTAATTTTTGGGGGGTAAAAGATAAGGCTTTGTGCTATTGCAGCCTGTGAGGTTGAATATGTAAACAAGCCTAATTTCCCAAACTTGCTTGAGCAGGGTGGGTCTGTATCCGTGACCCTATAATGACGCAAAAAGCCCAACCTGTGTACGGGTTGAATGCTTGAGATATTTTATCGTCAAAGACAAGATACAGTGTCTGTCCGTATACTTTTGCACAGTTTGCAATGTGTGCAAAAAGAATTGGAGACCATTCCAGAGGATAGGACAGTTCTGGAGTTCAACACGCAGCAATCCGGTCTGTCTAGCTGTGTGTGATGCTGAAATCTGTCTGATCTCACTGCCTCACCCTCTGTGTGTCCTGCTTGAAATTTCTGTTTGATTCTTTGCCGTAGAGAAGAGGCAGTCATTAATACACCGCAATATCTTCCATGTCCTTCGGTGTTGAGGGAATCTTTTATCGCAGCCCTCCTCCAAAGTTATGTAAATCAAAATGTGCATCAAAAGCCATTTGCCATGTTAAGCATAGCCTGCAAATAAAGAGCATGCAAGCAACCTTGACAAGCATAACACTCCGTATTGCATCTCAAATTCCCTAACATCATTCAAAAATCAGCCGTGCTTAAAAAAATTAAGACATAGTCAGGCAGCTTGCTTTCAAAATCAATGGATTTTACTTGTTTAGTTGTGAATACCAGATATACGCTATGTGTATCTATTGGTCATAACTAAGATACGTCCATAGGAAAATTGCAGACTTAATTCAGTGCCCTTGAATATTACCAATTCAGTTTATTAACTAACATTACTATGTTACTCTTGTCATTCGGAATTTATTTTCATATTGCCATATTTGAAAGTGAGTCAATCATCTGAAATGATCGTAAAGTTCCACTATATTATGTCTTTTACGCACTAAATAAATGATCAAATCTTTTAAGGAGTATTCAAAAGTAAATTATCAATGTCTCATCCTCGGCTGCGCCACACAGTGACTGTTCACTTCCTCCTGAGCAGCTCCTTGCCTCTGAAGCTTAATGGCTCGACCAGCCTGCCTTCAACCAAAATAACCTTTGACTTGGACATACTAGCTCACAGTACGCCCACCGCCAGCCATGTTTGTTGTATGTACAGAGCATGAGTCCGTGTGTGCCTAGGTATGTGCAGCAGTGTTTACAGATTGGGCAGAACCCATTGAACTGGGTGGCATTCATTCACGCTCTGATTGGGTTGGAGAATTTCAGAGTCTTTTTGATCTAATAAGTGTGCAGTGCGTCATTGGCTCATAATCTCCATAATTGACGATAAACAGTGCCCCGTGTGAGTTTTAAAATGTTAATATTATGGTCTAGAGACAACTGGTGGCATAATTAAAATATTTGTTAAGAGAACTGCATCTGCACATCCTTGTAAGGGTTGCATGGGCTACTGCAGACTATTCCGGCTGACTTCAGGCGAAAGGCCAACTACGTCCCAGACCGGCTGACAGTCAGCTGTAGGGGATGCAAAGAGACAGACGGCCATTCGGACTCACAATAATACCGCCACCAATGAGAATCAAGTCCCTGCCTTTCTGCACCAAAGTCAACCGAGTGAACCCCTACACCATCAGCCGGCACCAGTCTCTTTCATTTATTAATATTCAACACATATGATTATGCACACACACATACAAATCTCCTAATTCCCTCGATGGGATCTTTGGTAGGAGGAATTGAAACAGGAGCATATGAAAAAGGAAGCTGGAATTATAGAGTTAAGATGATGTGTGCATCTTTTGCTTATCTTGCAAGTACTGTTTGTCCTACCAACTTGTAGTTCAGGCCAAGTTTCGGTCTTGAGGGGCATATTGACTTTGATGTAATGCAGTTTTTCACAACAGTAAACTTAAATCACAAAAGTACATGGTATCTTTGTGTAGACTGATAAATAATTGTGATGTAAGTAGAGATTTGAACTGTGATAATTCATGTGGCTTTTTTGAAAACTGAGTAATCAATCCAGTCAAACTGATTCACAACCTTTTAATATACTTACATTGCATGACACTGTTTCTGGGACTATTTTGGGCCATAGCATTTGCTGGTTGCCTAAGCGTATTGGCCTTTAGTCCGTTGTTTTACACCAATCTGTTTGTCTCAACTGCTCCTTCCTGATTAGAGACTCTCATCCCTAAATCAGTCGAGCCATTAGGTGCAAACAAAGGAGCCCCAAGTCATCAACTGGATCTCTGACAAGCCTTTAGATACATTTATTTTGAGTAGTTTATTAAGGAAATTATTTGTCCTTTAGAGGTGGATGGCTGTAATTTTATACGAGCAGTCACCTCTCACTTCCCTGTGCGAATTGCACAACTGCATTTGTATTTAACTGCTGACCAGATAACAATGTGAAGCACACGCCTACAGCCGGGATTTGTAGGAGTGTTTACTCTTGTGTGAGCTAGGTTGTTGTGGTGTCTTTTTTGGCAACTGTGTGGGTACTTGTTAGTTTATTTCTAGGCCACTTTTTTTATTGCAAACTGGTGCATAAGCAGACTTGATATATATTTTTATATATATTTTAATTTTATTTTTTAATTATTTATTTACTTATAGTAATTAGATAGGAAGACTGCGTTGGATTTTACAGCAAAATGGTCTCAATGTCAACAAACAAAGTTTGGGTAATGGAGTCAGTATAAACTACTAACTCCCCACTCCCACTTAATCCTACATCTGTTCAGTCGATCTGTATCTGCCAGCCTCCTCCTACATTCACACCTGCCACACCCACTTAAGTGGACTTGCTGCACTTGCACACCTGCTGTCTTTTTGCACATATTGAAGTTTATTGTTCCTGTTTGAGTTTTGTCTGTGTGCCTGGTCATACATTATTTAAATTGTAAATGGTATTAATGCTTATATTGCACTTTTCCTCCTTTTAAGGCAAATGCACTCAAAGTACCTTGACAATATTTGATCATTTACCTATTGATGATGCAGCATCAGGACCAGCGTGGAGTGCAGTATCTTTCTCATGGATACTTTGACAAGATTAAGGCTGCATGGAATGAAACCCACAACTTCTAGGTTGTTTACTCTACTCTACTGAACTATGCTGATCCAACATTTGATACATTCTTTCTTGGTTATTGTACAAAATTTGTCTTGCTGGTTGGAATTTTAACTTTGCTACTCATTAAATCGTAAGTGTGCCTGATAGATTTTTTTCTGTGTTTCTTCATTAAGTTGTTTAAACGGTCGCTCAGTTTCATTTTTACAAAAATCCCAAATTATATTCATGGCCTTTGATATCACGCATTCTATTTGTGGCAGTCACTTATTTGCTAACTAGGCTTTTGGGCTGAAGGGCAGACAGGGAGAAAAAGTCCCAATAATTATTAGACAGATGCCAGATCCACAATCACTAGATATCGTGACACAAGTTCCCCCAATGCCCTTTATTGTAATTGCCAGACAATGTAAATTGAAAGTCAGGCTGTCAACAATATCTCTCCTTTAATGAGCCACTAAATCTTAGGAATCTGTTTTTTTCCTTGAGAAAATTCCACATTTTTGAAAATATCTCACGAAGCAATTTTACGACTATCGAGGCAATATCTCACACCTGAAAAATAGACCAATCAGATGACATATTTTAAATTATGATTATTTACTGAATGGAACGCAAAGTGGACCCCCATATCCGATTGCTTACTGTGTGACTGTTCTTCCTTCACCTCTGCCTGTCATTCCACACACCAGACTGTTTCCTTGGCAACGGTGAAGTCCTGTTGCACCGACACCTGACTGACAGGCTACATAGGGTGGGGTTTTTGCAGGACAAAGAGCCCCTGTGTTTAATCCCAAACCACAACCAGAACCACACCATCAGATTAGCCACACACACAGAAAAATATGTGTAGCCATTTACACATGCCTTGGTATGATCTGTGGGAGGGCATGTGCTACAGTTGTCTTCTGCTCAAACCCATGTTGTCTATGGTGCACCTTTCTCTTCACTCCTCCTCTAGATATCTAGAGACCTAGCATTATGTCTTGTTGGTTTTGTATGCTCTGGATTTTTTTCTATTTTTTTAAGGTTTCTCAATTTTCTTTAGCAAGAAAGAAAGTGAATTGTTGTTGTTGCTTTTTAATTCCCTTTCTCTCTTGGGTCCTCTTTTATCTAATGAACTAGTGCACCCTTCATTGGCAGGCACCTTGTTCCGTCAACCCATGTATGTGTTTTTCCTGACAATCAGTACCTGTAATAATATGTTGTTCATCTGAAATAATGCACAATTACAATAAGTATATCCTATCTGGGATTGGCTCCAGCACCTTAATCCACTTGTGTAATCTTTTGGCACCATTAAGTAAACTACTGTCATTTCTCCATCTCCTCATTCAAAATTGGGTTTTGCATCCCTTTTTTTAGGTTCCTATGCAAATACGCTTTGTCTTCAGGGATATGTATAAAAAAATGGTGAATGCAATGATACAAAAGCAATGTGCCCAAGTGAACGTCATTAACCTTGTGTTGTTTACCAAGCATTACATGTATGCATGCAACTTAAACTTTGACTTCACATTGAAAAAGAAAATACATAATGAATGAACAAAGAAAATGAAACATGTCAAGATCATGCATAGGTGATATTTATTAAATTAATGAGATGAAAAGAATACGAAAGGGCGGCAGCAGGTAGACCAGATGATGGGGTCAATGGGAGGCCCCATAAAATTGATTATGATAGATCATGACAGATCAGAACATTTGTGCAGGCAGAGAGAGCAATTAAGAGGGAAATTAGCAACCACAGTGAAGTCACCTGTGATCTACAAACAGCATCCATGTACTTTTATAGCTTAAATATTTTGGATGGAATAGTATTTCTGTAATATCTACAACACAGTAGTATGTTTTAAGGACTGCTTCTGCCATCACAGAAATGTTAATAAAAAAATGCATGGATGTTGTGCAGTCATGAGTACATTATATGTGTGCATAATACACCATGAGATTACATCCACTCAAACATCAGAGATGTATCTGCTGGGATCGAAAGATAAAATGTCGGTTGTCAATTGTTTTTTTCTCATAAAGCTGTCAATCTTCTGACACATAAATGATCCAGAACAAACTATCAAATGCATATTTCAAAAGCCACTACTCATTATGCAATATTCTCCCTGATATCTTGAAATAATTGAACATCCAGGCTGCCATCTAACTTCATCAGTTTTAGTAAAAAATATGATATGAAATGGGATTCAGTGATGGAGTAGTCATTACCAACCGAGAAGTTGTGTGTTCAATTTGCCTGACCCGGGTGACCATGTTGAGGGGTCCTTGAGCAAGATAATGTACTCCTCGCTTCTCCTCATGTTGCATTATCAATAGGTGAATTGTGCAATAGGGCCAGAGGGCTTTCAGTAAGTTGAAGGACTTAGAGCACAATATAAGTGTACACTAATTTCCAATCTGAGTCAGGTAACCATTTCTAAGAATGGAAGAAAGAGTGAAATGGGTTGTGACGGCATTTGTTTGTTTGCTTTCTGTTTGGGTGGGTAGAGGTACATTTTAGATCAGAATGAGAATTCATTAGCTTGCCTACGTATGAATTGGAATGCAAGCAAACTAAATAAATAAATAATTTTAATCATCCCAAAAATATGAATCTTCAGATTAAAATGGGGGAATCCAGGTCAGTTCACCTTGTCTCCCCAGGCCTGTGTGGGTTTCCTCCGGGTACTCCGGTTACCTCCCACATTCCAAAAACATGCACTCTAAATTGCCCCTAGGTTTGGGCGTAAATGTGCATGGTTGACCATCTCTCTGTGCCCTGCGATCAGCTGGCCACTGATTCAGGGTGTCCCCTGCCTCTGGCCCGGCTGGCAGCTGAGATTGGCTCCAGCACTCCCCGCGACCCTAATGAGAATAAAGCGGTTCAGAGGATGAGATGAGATGAGATTAAAATGGGATCATATCAACTTTTAAGAAATGTGTAATGGACTAAGGACGTGAAGGCACATGTCTAAGAATAGGCTCCAGATGATTAAGTTCTCTTTTCAGCCAAGCAGCCATAGAGTCATTAACATAGACTTGGCTTGATTTCAAGATGATTCATCTTTCTCCATATGCAACACATGGTCAAAAACCTTGGTTTAACTTTGATGCCTGACCAGCATTTCTGGCAGTATGTCACATTCACAGAAAGACAGCCCCAAGAAGATATAGAGACTCGATAGGCTTCTAATACTTGAATGCAAAAGAGAACCCTCTTAAAGCGATCATAAATTTTACATAACTCTTTGAGCATGCACACAAATTATTTTGATTGATGTCAGAGAAGCGAGCTGAAATCGGGTACAATGGACTTTGAACGGCTTTAACTGAAAAGTGTCAATAGTTTTTCTTAAGTACGATACCATAAAAAGGTGTTGCTGGATCCATTCATCCATCCATTTTCTGGATCGCTTTTCCTCACAAGAATCGTAGGGGGTGTTGGAGCCTATCCCAGCTAACTATTGGCACTAGGTCCTCCCCTGCCGGGCCACCGGTGTAGCTCGATATATACCGTATTTTCCGCACTATAAGGCTCACTGGATTATAAGGCTCACTGCATTTTAAGGCATTCCTTCAATGAATGACATATTTTCAACTTTTAAAACATCTTTCATTATAAAGCGCTACAGTAGAGGCTGGGGGTTACTGTAACATCCATCCATTAGACAGTGCTGTGCTAAAGGCAATGTCAACAAAACAGTCAGATAGGTCAGCCAAACTTTATTAAGAGATGACAAAACAGCTTTTTGACAACTCCCTGTACTCCAAACATGAATAAACAATGTTTTATTATTTTCTCTGAGGTAAAGTATTGGTATTTTTGTGACGCAGCAATAGCATAATAACTCATGGGGAACAGCTGGGCGAATGCAGTATCCAACACGTACGTCCACACTCCGTCTCATCAAAGTCGTCATTTATCGAGTCAGCAATTCCTGCCTGTCATCTACTGCTCCCACGCAGTTCGCAGTCTAGTTTTGAATGCTCTGTTGACGCCAACCTCTAGCGGCTGGTGTTCTTTTGTCAATCCACCTGGAATGATGTCGAGCACAGAATTATTGTGCTACATCGAGCTCAATCGAAATGAAACCCCGTTTTATATATCCCAGCATGCATCACGCACTATTACTTCTACCTGGGAAATGGAGTCGGCGGCTGTTTACCTGCATATCTAGCAGCTGGAGTTATTTTATAAATCAACCCTGAATGACGGCAGGCACTGAATTAAAGTGCTCGCCGTCATTCTGGGTGAATTGACAAAGGAACTATATATCCCAGCATGAACCGCGCAGTACTTCTCCTACCGGAAAAATAGAATTGGGGACTGATTACCGTAGTTGTGGCTCAGTTTTGATCCATATACAAGGCACGCAGTCAGCTTTTGAAAAATTGAATGCTATTAGGTGCGCCTTATAGTCAGAAAAATACAGTATTTCTATTTAATATCATTATGCCCTAACATATGAGGAATTTGAGATACACATAAAATTCAGAGCAAATATTTGACTTGAGATGCGAGAAATTATGAGATACGAGCATACAAGACAGGTGCCTGCAAGGGGCTATTTATGATTTCAGCGCACTTTCTCACCGCATCTCATACGAGCTCGAACCTGGAACGCATTAAGCACGTGTCTCATGGTATGACTCCACAAGTACAATAGATTTGTCTTCCCACAGCGGTTATAGTTCTATATGCAAGGTGGCACATTTCAGCTTACATTGACTATTAAGGATATTTGTCAAATTCAGTCACTTACTCCTAGTACACTCCCCTCCCATCCATTAGCGGTTGTCCTTTGGAAGACTGCAGTCAATCCTGGATGACATTGACATGTCACCATTAAATCATTTGCCAGGTAGACAATAAAAGACAAATATTTGTTAAATACGGTACTTGGGGAGGATGGGCTGAAGGACAAAGATACTGTACACTATATATATATATATATATATATATATATATATATATATATATATATATATATATATATATATATATATATATATATATATATATATATATATATATATATATATATATATATATATATATATATATATATATATATATATATATATATATATATATATATATATATATATATATATATATATATATATATATATATATATATATATATATATATATATATATATATATATATATATATATATATATATATAAACTTAATATTTTATAACGCAGTTAACACAAATCCTGCATAAATCAACTGAATCTGTGATAGGTATTCTGTAAATTTGGTAATAAACTGTCTAGAAACAAAGGTGAAGCCCCAGGTGAGACTGTATATTAAGTAAGAAAATCAGGCTCCACCATTTTAGAAGACTGTGTACATCCATTATACCCTTGTTTGACATGCCAAGTTTTAGGTGTGGGAGAAAGAGGGCGGGCCATGAAGCATATTTATGTACTTGTGTAGGGTGAATCAATACTGAAATCAATATTGTGGTACCAGCCCTCCGATTACTGACCTGTGTACCCAACTAATTTGGGGTGTATATTTACATAACAAAGGCATCAGCCACAACTATTAACAATAGAAAGAGTTTGAGCTAATTTACATAGAATAAAATAGATATGTGGGCTGTAATTTTGCCAATGACAATAGAAATACTTACATACCCATACATTAAATTATTAATATACATTTTTTTGCTGCATACTGTATGTTTTGGCAGCCCGGCAGACATATGGTAAGCACATTGGCCTCACAGTTTTGACATCGAGGGTTTGATCCCTAGGTGTCCCCCCCTGCTGTCTAGAGTTTGCATGTTCCCCCCGGACATGTGTGGGTTTTCTCCAGGTACTCTGGTCTCTTCCCACATCCCAAATACATGCACCCTACTGCAATGATCAGAGCCAAAAATATAGCCCGGTTTTGTTGGTGAGTTCTGAAAGATTGATTAACAACCTGAAAGGCCTCTGTTTCAATGATTTGTCTTGTAGCTTTCAAATAAGCTTCTCTGAGCATTGTTTTTCGCTAAAGCAATTGTAATTGCTGTTTTTTGTCATCTATACTTGGACAGGATAGTCAATATAAATGCATGACGTTATTTTCAAATACCTTTGTAAGTCTTTAAAGTTTGTTTCCTCTAAAGAGATTATTTTGCTCTGAATGCATTTTCTTGCTAAAAAAAATGCATCAATGTCAAATTGGGTATGTTGCTGCAAAGACTTGACCACATGCATAGGCAGAAATCTGCCAATCCTGCACTTTTCTCCTTGTTCCGTATCCCTGACCTGCTTTTAAAAAATATAGTCAGCAGCAATGCACCATCTCTAATGATGTGTTGTCGCAGTGGATCTCTGCATGATAGCCACAAATTTGAAAGACACATTCAACCACCACTGAATGGTAGACTTAAGTAAAATGGCGAAATTTCACTTGGAAAAGAACACAAATACTAGTTCCTAATTTTGCAGCTCAATAAATTAGTAGCTAGAAACCATACATCAAAATTGTGATTATGATTAATTTTACAGAAATGTATTCAATAAATGAATGACATAGGTGAATGTTAATCAACATTGACATTTCTATAAAAGAAAGACTCCATCACAGTATTTATTCCTGTGAACGAATCCAAATGAGCAAGGCTGTTTGAAATCACATTAGCGTTTGCTTTCACTATTGTTGTTTAGCTTTTTCCCTTCTATTCCAAAGGCTCTTTTAGATGAGATGCAATGCAAAGAGAATGTTAAAAAATATACTCTGACTATAAAAACAACAACAACAGCCTTTAAGTTATCATGTGGGGTCATAAACAGTATCGGGCATGTCGTCTTGTGCAAGATGTTTTTGTTTTTTTAATTCACAAAAGGTTTGATACAAAGTATTTGTCCTTTGTTTGTAGAATTTTGCAAGAGCTGATTTATTTGGCAAGTTCAACCCATTTTTCTTCTGGGGTCACTTTTGTTGCTCTTTTCCTTCCAACACAAGTATGTCTGAATTATAAGTGGCGGATGCAGAGACAATAAAGAACAAAAAAATCCATGTATTTTTTTCGAAAATATCTTAAAATGATAAAACACAAAATATATATCCATGTATCTGGTTGGGTGAGTGACAGATCGGTTTTATGTTGTTAACTCAGGTTAGTGGTGCATTCATTCAAATCAAGCAGTCATTGTGTTTTTGTAGCAGCTGTTTTGGGCCCAAGTGCAATACACCTTAGTTGACAACAAGTATGAGCTGCAATGTGGTGCATCTCGGTGTTTTTTAATTTCCCTCTCCCTATTTGCAGCCGACCAAAGAGAAGTGAGGAAATAGATTTGCAGATTATTTCCATTTATAATTTCTTATCTAGTGATGCGTTCTCCTCCTGTCTCTCCTCTATTCTCCCCATCCAGGCACTCCCTTTGACTCTGCACTACTCTAATCTAAATACTGACTTTTAGGGGAGGAAATTATATATGAGAGCAATTTCATTTCGAACTTTTACTTCCTTTGCAACATCTTTGATTGGCTCCAACTTGAGATATGTTACCCTTCACCCTTACGACCTTTTTTAACCTGCTTTGAGTCTTCAGACCCCTAGCAGCCACTGAGTGTCTGCATTTTCCCTTCCTTTAAACCATCCCACATCTTTAAAATAGCCGGTTCGCAAGCCAAAGTGTGCCACCTGCTTTTGGCAGCTGGAAACCCTGGCAAATGTAGATAAATGAACAGAGTCACCTGAGGGATTTTATGAATCTGCTGCTGCTGCTTGGCAGATTTATTTGCTCGCTGCCATGGAGAGCTGCACTGCAAACAGAGATTAGAGCCCCTAGCATGAGCAACCCTGCCCATTCTCCTGTCCTTTGCTCCCTGTGACCACCACTACAAGAGCTCAGAGGTTGGTGACCTGTAATTCATCAGTATTTCAAATTGCATAGCACAACTTAGTGTTTTTCAGCCTCCCCCAGCCACATCGATGCTTCTCTGCAGAGATCAGTTTGTGCCCTTGGGAAGCAAAGCAATGTTTGTTTAGTGCCTGATCTAATCTGACATCATTATGCAGAGGGACCTTCACTAAATCTCACATGAAGTAATTACCTTTTATATTATTTTTAAATAGGCAGCAGATGATTTTCTGTACAGTATAATTAATTCTATTGTTAACTTACGTATTTTTTTTATTTTTATTTTAGCTTCAAGTAACTAAAATGTACAAAAAGCTTAATTAACCTTTAAAGTAATTGATTTGACATTGTCATGAACGAAATAAAGATATTTAAGTTTTAATACTACTTACAAAATTAATTCATTCAAGAAGTGATTTGGTAACTTGAATTTTTCGTAAGTAGAGACATATTTTTCATTGAATTAGCCTAATTTGTTTCATGATCATTTACACAATCCCCTTAACCTTTTATAAATTATAAATGTACACCACTTCCATAGAAAATATGTATGAAAAGTACTGTGTGCAAAAAAAGAGCAAACAGATAGGAAAAATATTCAATTATCATTATTCTTCCATACCTCCCATCCTCGAAAGGGTGGGAAGGGTTGATGGAGCCTAACCCAGCTGCCGTTAGGCAAAAGTCAGACTACATCCTAGACTGGTCGCCAGTCTATAGTAGGGCACGCAGGGCAAACGACCATCCGCACTCCCAATCATACAGTCATCAGCAGGAATGGAGCCTGTGAATGCTCACAAGTAATCACATCGCATCCCATTGTTGGACTTTTCACATTATCGCCTCCCTTTGTGTCGAGTCCATTACACTGTTGAAATAAGGAGCATGCATACTTCAAGTGGCTCATGACCACAATCTATTGGGGGATGATTGGTATGGGCGTTGTCACTCAGCTGCCATTTTCCATAGGTGTCACTCCTTAAACATAACCTTCGAGTCAATGAAAAGAAGCATGTTCCAGACAACTAGACTGAAGTCATAGGGACCCATTTTGATAACTTGCAACCCAACTCTGACATAGAGAAGAAGAAAAAAAACATATTTGTACTTGTCGTGCTTGGATCGGAATGGACTGAAACTTCTCGGGAGGCAATTACTCTAGACTTGTCTAGAATAGACTTTGGGGGTAAGCTGAAAAAGAATTTAAAGCAGACATAATGTCCCACTTACCATTTCCTTGAGAACACCGAGTGCCTGAGTCTCAGGCCTTCACAACCAGGGAGTGTGCTCCTATTCACAGAGTAGTAATCCATTTTGGTTTTAAAAACTTTCATTCCATTGCAAAATGCAGAAAGGTCAAATGCAAGACCTACAAAGCCACAATTAAAAACCAAAATGTCAACATGTCACACTTTGTCTGCCGCTTGATGAGGTTCTTTGGTTAAAACTGCACGTAAGTGAATAGGTAACGTTACATGGCATGCGTATCACGCTGACCAAATTGTCCCACCTTTCCATTTTTTCCGAAGTACTTATGTGGGCTATAAATGCAGCAAGTGGCATTTTGTAATGTCAAGTACCACCACAGCTTACACTGATTGCATGATTGTGTTGTTGATCAGGTCAAGGTTTGGCTTGTTGAAGTTGCTATATCTTGTGGGGGTACATTTTATTGTTCTACATTCAGGGAAAACGGGTTTGGTTGTCACCAGGGTTAGTTGTGAAATGTGTTATAACTTGACCACTAGAACATATAATTTCAGGTATATCAATTACTACTGGAACATAAAAGCCCCAGAATAGCTAATTTAGATTAATTCACCATACAATCTTTATATTAAGGAGGTATCAAAGATTTACTAAGAAAGGATTTTCCTTGATACCGTGAGTGTATGTGCCTGTGTGTGTGGGTGTGTGTGTGTGTTTGTGTGTGCGCTTCTGCTATTGGAACCATCGTTGTCAAGAGAAAATGCCACTTTTCATCTCTATCTATTTAGCATCCCATGAGTTACGTAGTGAAGCTCAGGCGTCACAGAACAGTGAACAATAATGCCCCTACAAATTCAATATTGCAGGTCATTTATCACAATAGATAGTTTAATGTAAAATTCTCTGCCATAAACATACAATTTCCTGTAAATATAAAGTGAGTCAGAACCTCAATCCTATTTAAATATGTACGTTAAAAAATACAAGCCTACTGCCTATTGTTTGATTTGTAATGATGATGGGTGCGTGTGTATGTGCAGGATATTTGTTAGGCTACATTCATACTGCAGAATGTGATCCTCAATTCTGAATATTTACTATTTCAAATGTGTGTTTGTCTTTCATTTTGCAAAAACACATGCAACTTGCATTGTGAAAGACAGTCGACTGAAAAGTGCTCAGAGACAGTAGTTCACATATATTAATTAGTTTAGCAGGTATTTGCGGCACAGACAGAGAGGGTGCTTAGGCTGAATGCAGTCTTTTTGATGGGAACAACACAATCACCCCTAGAGCCCTTGTTGATGTGTTGGATTTTTTTCCACAAAATCTTGAGGAGCTTTGTGGTAGAATATAGTGTAAACTAAGGTAGCATCTGCATAATTAGCAGTAACTGTATGCAGTAATTTGTATGCACAAACTAGTACTAATTTATACATATATAACCCCTATGATTCCATCATTAACCAAGGGATCCTACATAGCCATTTTACAGCTTCAATGCTTTAAACATGTAACACCAGAATACAACCTTTATTAGATTGTATTTGATAGCAAAACTATTGATGATACATTATACATGATATATGACCTTGTTTCAAGCAAGTGATGCTATGATGTGACTTATGTTTACTTTGCCATCTAATTTTATATAATGCTCCACTGAAATCCATCTATTTTCTGCACCATGGGGCTGTTTAATGTACCCAATTAACCTACAACTTTTTTCCTGTACCACCCAAGTAGAATTATCAAAGGCACATGAAGGACAGGCAGACTCCATGCAGTAAAAAGGCCTAACATGTTGGATCAAGAACAATCTTGCTGAGAGGTGATGACGCTAACAACTGAACAACTGTGCCAGCATGCTGTTAAGATATTATCCATTTAAGTCTTCTGAATTTACAATTATAATTTTGAGATTGTCTAGGTATCTTAAACTATTATATTCAGTTTTAGATTAAGTGTGCAGGAGCATTTTTTTATTTTATCCTTTCCACAACTTTCTCAATCTCTTGGTACATATTCACTCACCCAGTCACACACTCCCAGATTACAAGTGAACAAAAAGTCAGATATTACAGGAAAAGCATTAAAAGATCTATGACTACCAAACTAGGTCTGTCACAAGTTAATAGACTGAATACAGACAGAAGGAAATAACGATAGCAGTTGCTGGTGTTATTCAGATTCAGCCCAACAAAACTAGAGACTAAAATAACTTTCACATTGCACTGGGGTTTTCACACACAAGCCTGTTGCTGATTGTAAAATGTTCCCTAAGTGGATCCATCTCAATAGCGCCGCTCATACTAGTCTTAGAAGAAACTACCTCTTCATTCAGCACTATGCCATATAATACAATTATTCAATAGATTGTGTTCCATTCTGTTGATTCTCCAAAACATTAAATATGACATTAGACGTGTTCATACAAGCAGGAAAAAATCAACACGTTTTGATCTCACTTCTGATGTGTTCACACCGTCTATATGTTTTAACATGCGAACAGCTTCACCAGTAGTGTACACTACAAAATTTTCCGTACTATGCTATCAGGTCATTGCCATCCACGTAATTTCACTTTTAGATATTCCTGTCACAATGTTCAACTATTTAAAAGATTCAATGTAAAACAAGGTCCTGTTTAGCCTTGAGAATTAGAAACGTAATCTGAAGGCAAAACACGGCCCTGAGATTTTTAAAGCATGAAAACTAACTTGGTAATTAGATGCTAAATTAGTCCACATGGACCAATTAGGCAGCACAAGACACCACGGCTCTGTAATGCTTTGTCAACAGAAATGAAACCAGCACAAGCAGACAGACGGGTTGGAGAAGAACGAGTTGGAATGAGAGACAGAAAAGGGAGGAGGCCATGAGTGCATGCACCCAGATTAAAGGGTAGAAGACGATCAAAGATGTGCGTGTGATGATTAAACAAACCTTTAGAAGAAAAAAGGCCTCCATCATTTCCTGTATTACGTTTGAATTAAACTTTAATGCAGAAACATTGCTTGATCTCTTTGCTACAAATGATGCTGCTTTGATTTGCATGGTAAAAATGTAAGCGAGTCCCATGGCTCCAAACTGACTTGTTTAAAATTTCTTATTACTTATCTTACATTTAGTTTTATCTGAAAACCTGACAAGTCATCATGGTGGGTAGATGGCCAAGGAGTTGTTTAAGCGAATCATCCATTGATCCTGCAGGATCATTGGTACGATCCCCCTGCCATCAGATGAAGTGTCCTTGGGCAAGACACCAACCCCTAAATTGCTCCTTGTGGGCACGGCGACAGCACTGCCGTCTGTTATTCAAATGTGCAAACCTAAGCTTGCAAACTGCTTTGGGCACTGTAATATGACAATGCAATGTAATCAAGTGCCAGATAACTCCTCTCCATTTACCATAACTTGGAATTATATTACCGGTAAATCTTGAAATTTGCGGCATGTCCCATCTCAAACAGCAAGTGGATCATGAGATGAGGGCTACACTGATTTAGCTAGTGTAATGCAAGAGAAATTCAAAGTGAAAGACTAAAGTTATAGTTCATTCAGTCCAGATTTCAGTTCAGTGATAAAATGATGTGGTGGCGGGTGGTTTCCGGGCTGTTCCTGATCTTCGAACCTTTTCCCGGTGTTCTCTTCTACCTGTCTTGTTTTAATGCATACTTATTACTTCCAGCTGCTGTTGGACTTACTTGATGTTTGCCAAATAGTCAGCTTTTTGTGTACTGTCTATGTATTGGAAATGGTCTTTGTTTTTATTTAGTTCCCTGCTTTCTTACAGTCCTTGTTGGTTATTTGCCACTGTTGCTTTTACATTCTCCAGTCAGTCCATCAGTGAAAGCTTTGTACCATGCAATTAGTCATTGAAAAATCAAATTTAGACCTAGGGTTGGTTGCCTGGCTCCCACTTTCTCTCCTCGTTCTTGTAGTGCCCTCCTGTTTTCTCTCATTACATCAACCCTCTTTTAGTTTTTCTTCTTACTCTCCTGTCTGACAGCACCATCTTCATCATCCGCTTACGATTAATATTTACTATCTCTCCTCCGGAGTAGTCCGAACCATCAAAGTCGACTTGCTTTAACATTGTCTCTGGAACATGAAACCTTGGCTGACCCTCTGATGATAATGAACCATCAACTGGCAAGTACTGTATGTCTGAACTGAATATCCAATATTAGAATTTCTGGCAATGAAAGAACAAGGTATTGCTCAAAAGTCACAAAGAAAAGAAAAGTAAGCCTATCTGGTGTAGATTGGAGGGGTAAAAAAACAAATGATAAAGAATAAGAAGCAGAAGAATAACATCCGTGAGTCACATTCTCAGTCATGAATCATGGGCTAAAGTTTTTGAAAAAATACAGTTTATTGTATAACCTAGACGTTCTGTAACCTTAAATGCATGGTTTTCCCTATAGGAGATTGTCCTGTTCACAGAAGAAGCCTGACCAGGGACCCCAACCCTCCCAGCAGCCTTCTGGTATCCTGTTGGTAGAGGTCAGTCAGTCAGTCCATCCATACAAAGGGGCTAAACTGAAGTATATTGTGCAGTAAATTTTGAAGATGCCTTGAAGGCATATTGATTAATTTCTTCTATATGCAATCTGTTTGAAAGTAAGCGTTGAAAACATGGACACGAGCTGAGAATAAGTTATGAATCCTTGAGTTATAGGCAGAAACTCATTTGGCTGTTTTTTTTTTATTATTATTTTTGTTTTAGGTGGTTTTAAAGCAACGCGTTATGAGTTGAAGGCCATTGTCATCATTGCTATCTAGCCTGACCAATTTGTAAGTCAGTCAGTTTTCCATTTTATCAAGGACCAATACCACAATTCCTTTATTATGTGCATTTTCCAAAGAACATGGAGATGTCATTTAAACAAATTAAAAGTGAGGCCATAACTTCATTAAGAGTCATACAAATTAAGACATCTTTTCAGCTCTGCAGTCAGAGGTGACATCTTGACTCCATTGGGTGTAAATTAACATTTGTTCCTAAAAATCTTAAAAATCATAAATATCTTAAATGTTGAAGTTCAACTCAGTAGACCAAACAAATAACCTTAATGTGTCTCTGTTTTTTTAGCAGTTTTGTTGAACATTTCTTTTTTTTAATGCTGAATGTTGCAGTTTTAAGTGTCTTACAATGACTTCTTGATAAGAGTTACTGTATAAGGTGCTTTTAATAGGCCATAAAATCGAATGCAGGTCGTCTTTGTTGAGCTTTTGCCCCTGCAAGTGAAAGATAAGGGACCAGATGAAAACAACTGTCGACCTGCTGACATTTCTTTGAATAGTCAGCAATAAGACGCTGGGTGCATCCCTGTGAAAGAAGAAAAAGTACTATTTAAAGATTGTTATTTTAATGTTGAAAATTAAATTGCCAGTATATCTTGCTTTGGACTGTAAAGATTGAGTTAATACATTTTACAAAAAATACCAAACAGAGATATATTATGATATTCGTAATATCAAAATGTTGTGATTAATATTCAATTTGATTCAGAAAACAATAATGCTAAGTATATATATTTGTTCTTTAAAGGCTTTTTAAAATTAAAAGAGAATAACAGAATGAGTAGGTGTACATTGCCCCATTGGGTTTATCAGCATAACAATAAGATAGAGTATATTTTCGATATACTATGTATATCCATATATTAAGTATGAGCAATAATAAAATGGTCTACTTTCTTCACAATTAATGCATAATTAAATTTTAACAATGGTAACACCAACACATGCGCACCTTTACTTGTTTTATTAAGTGCGTTTTAATTATTATAGCATAATGGCGAGTAGTTATCCGAACATATGTTGCCTATCAGTCGGATAATTGAAAATTTTTCGAGCATGATCCCCGTATTCACCATCCAAGTACTCTGTCTGTCTGTAGACTTCATTTTGTTAATGGCATCATGTGTTACATCAATGAAGATTAATGATCCTATCCCAAAAGAAACATTGCACACCCAAGCCAGAACATTGCTTACTTTAACAGATGTGCTTGTAAACCTTACAGAATTCCTCAAGAATCCCTAAAAAATCATCTATAGACTTGTACCTGTTATGGACAATGTATGTTTATTTGGTTCTGATTGATTTATTAATCATGAGACACAATGGATTGCTGGTTACAAGGTATGCCTCATAGTTCCAAGGAGACAAACCTTGGTACGTGCTGGTCTTCATCTCTAGGGTCTGCATGTCCTCCAAGTGCGTGTGTGAGTGTTTTTATTTGTATATAATGCTTATTTCGGTTTTCTCTCATGTGGCCAAAATCTGAACAGTAGGTTATTTTATGATTGTGTATAAGGAGTGGTGTGACTTTGAGTGCAATGGGTGTCTCTCTGCCCAAAGACTGATTGGTGACCAGCACATATAGACAAACAACCTTTGATACACAATCACACCTACGGAGAATTTGAAGTGTTCAATTAACTTAGCAAGCATGTTTTGGGAATGTGAGAGAAATTGGATAAACCAAACAAGAATAGTGAAAACATGCCTAGTGCACGAGAAGGCTGAGGCTAATGATTTAACCCTAAATCTGAGAAATGTGAGGCTTCATACTAACCAGTAATATAAATTTAATGTGTTTATAAATTCTGATTTTCTGTGGGAATAACTCTGCCCAGAGTTACATTTCTTATGGCTCTAAATCTTCTCCAAAAAAAATATTGGTCAACCTCTAAGTCAAACTGAATGCTCTTGCTTCTCAGTTCAGATCTCCTTATTCTGTACCTTTCGTCTCTCTTTTGCCATCCTATTAATAGGGGGCTCCTGTGCTGCTCAACCTTCCAATCCAACGGGCCGTTGCTTATGTGCACCTACATTAAATTCAGGCACTTTTGTGGTTTCTTTCAAAGAGGTATTTTTTCCTTCATTTTTTGTGTGGGTTGTGTTGAGGTTCAGATAATTTTCGAAATAAGCGAAGGGTCATTGTGAATGTGCTCCATGTGTAAAATGCCGTGAGGCAACTTCTGCGCTGATTTGGCTTTAGAATTGTATTTAATAGAGCTTTAGCTATCCAGTGTTCTCTTGAACCAAGGTGTGAGAAGATACGTTGGGTTTACTAATATAGAATGGCTATTATTTTTGACACTTTTCTGTTTTGTTGGGTATTTTTATAGTTTCAAGAAAAGTTTGCAATTGATTGACTTATAGCATGATGCCACTTTAATGTGATGCAGTGTGTTTGAATTTGAGACTGTTATAATATCGTATCAAGCAGGATTTTGAGGGTTCAGCTGTTTACAGTACTGATCTTTGTGTTTCTGCAACGATCTGAGGTGCTGTGAGCATTTTTTTTAGAAACAAGACACCCATTTCATTCATCTATAACTATCCTTAAAATGGGATATATATATATATATATATATATATATATATATATATATATATATATATATATATATATATATATATATATATATATATATATATATATATATATATATATATATATATATATATATATATATATATATATGTACTACAATTTCTATTGAAGTGCTAGTATTTTGTCTATTTTACTGATTTATAGTTGGATAAGTGCATTGTCCTCACAAATGTTGGTCTGTATCAGTTGCTAGCTCCTGTGTAGCGAACACCTGAGGGCATGAAGAATTATGAAGGCTGTGGGTGAAAATTAGATATGAGACTGACTGCATAAAATATAGTAAGAAATACAATATTAACATACTATTATTTCATGCTAAATAACTTCTCGGAGTAGCCTGCTGTTTCAGTGCATTTTTTTTCACAGATTAAATTAGCTCAGTTGCAGTCCATTATCTTTTACAGCGTGAATTATATTCTTTTTCTTATAATTTCCTTCCTTCCTTTCATTTTTTTTTAAATACAAGCGGAGGTGACCTTTCAATTTCACTGGATTGGCCTCCAGTCTGCATAATCATTCGCCAATAATCCATCAAAAGTGGAATGTCGACGCAAAAATAAGCACAATGGGTAATATTAACCTGATTCATTTCATTTATGTGATGTTTCAAAAGATAATTTGAATCACAGTGTGGAACAGGAGCTAACAGTCTTAAACCAAGATTAAAAGATTGGCCCTGGCAATGATCTAAACCATTAAAACATGTTTATGAGACCTCTCTTATCTCTTTGGTTTCTTTCTTAATTCATTCATCTTCTATTCTGCTTATCCTCACAATGGTCACAAGGGATCTGAAGCCTTTCCAAGCTATTTATGGTCAGTAGATGGGATACACCATTTGCAACTTGAAGTAGTTGTTCAGCCTACCATGCACAATTTTGGGAAGAACATGCAAATTTCTCACAACAAGACCTGATAGAACCCTTGATTCGGAACTAAGGGGCAGATTTTTCTTCAAGAAATTAAAGTAAAAAAACAATGTTAATATTGATTTACAAGCACATGCCATAAGGGGAGAAGTCTAGCAACATGATGAAAGTCGAACATTAAAGGAAACGATGGCACAACATAAACAAAAACACTACATTTTGGTGCAAGTAAAATAGGGGACATATTACAATTCACTTGTAAACACAAATATTTCAGATGCACTTACAGAATTATAGATAAAGAAATATCACCAGGGACGAGGATATGTGGGTTGATGGGGAATTGCTTTGATGGGAGATGATCGTATCCTACCTAGTGGGATGCCTTGACAGAGAGAGCTTGCATGACAACTGCAGGATCCCGGGGGAATTTAGCACGTCAAGCAAGATAGAGGCGTTTCTAGATTTTGCTCGTATCGTGAAAATTTGTTCTCGTGACTACATGCATCTTGGAAAACTTGTAAGATGAGGTGCTCGTATCATGGGGGTTCACTGTACTGGCAAAATGATTTTTCCTTTTATCACAAATATGGCTATGGTGAATAATTACTTCGACAATAGAAGTATTTGCTGTGACCAGTGGGTGCACTTTATTTCAAAGAATGCACTTTACTCTAAGTGCATCCCCCTGCTGTGTGCAAAAAATATTTCATTTGGATAGAAACCAAGCTGGTCTGAGTTGCCTTTATATCCCTGCTGACGAACAACCACATATGGTTCACTTGGAAAATGCAGTTCGGTGCCCACCCACGCTGAGAGAAAGAGGAATGAGAGACCTATTAATGCAATGCAGAGGAGCCCAGCATGATACAGTTTTCCTTCAAACTTTTTACGCACCACTTTTTTCGAATTGCCGGATTAACTGACAATAACATACATGATTGCGTATATATATATATATATATATATATATATATATATATATATATATATATATATATATATATATATATATATATATATATATATATATATATATATATATATATATATATATATATATATATATATATATATATATATATATATATATATATATATATATATATATATATATATATATATATATATATATATATATATATATATATATATATATATATATATATATATATATATATATATATATATATATATATATATATATATATATATATGAAATCTCCTTATCAGACTACATAGGTATGTAAATCAAAAACCAAATCTTGTTGTTGATTCAACTATACACAATTTAAGACCTTTTGAATTTTATAAAAAGCCAGAATTTCCCAACATTCCATTTTTGTTCCATTACTTCTTTCCTTCAAATAAGTTCTACTGAAGTTGCAATAGTCCCATAAGTACTTTAACTCAACGGAAGAAAGGGGACAGGTGAAACTATTTTGCTTCGTCGTCCGGAATCAAAAAATCTGAACGTCTTTATGCTCATGTATAACCAAAGTAATAAGAAAGGTTTTTGACCGTCCAAAAAAAAGTTTCTTTCAAATTTTCTGACAAATATTGTGATTGCATTTGTTAATTTTACATGTCATACTTACATACTTTAATGCAACAAACCGAAATTCTGTATGAATCAGTCATTACTTTACCATCAAAAAATATTTTGACAAATACTAGATTATGTCACAGGCCTCCAATGTGACAGGATTAGCAGAACTACACCCTCTAAACTTCACAGCATAGAGAATCGAAGCTCAGGTGGATTTCAAGGGTCTACTTTTATTACACAGTTTTCTTTACAGATGTGCAAGACAGTGCAAGTGTCATTTCACCAATTGCTTCCATCTCAATTTTTTTAAACAATACATAGTATGATCATATAGTGTTGGATAACATGATATACATTCATTCATTCATTTTCAGAACCGCTTTTCCTCATAGGGGTAGCCTATCCCAGCTGACTTCGAGCACCAGGTGGGGGACACCCTGAATTGGTGGCTAGCCAATCGCATGGCACAAGTAGAGAAATAACTGTTCATGCTCACACTCATACGTAGGGGCAATTTAGAGTGTTCAAGCAGCCGACCCTGCATGTTTTTGTAATGTGGGAGGAAACCGGAGGGGCCGGAAAAAAAGCACGCAAGCCCAGGGAGAACATGCCACACACCACAGAACTGTGAGGCCGATGCACCAATGGTAATACAAATTGTATATCTGACATATCCCACGTAATCTTATTTTGTCAAACCAAACATCATGAATAATTAACAATACTCTCAACTGTCTAGTTTACTACACTTGGCACTTGAGTGAGGCGTGGTTTGAAGACAACGCCAGCGGGTACGCCTAAGGCGTCTGAGACCTCATGGATCATATTTTCTCCCATTTTGTAACTTTGTTACATGTCCTTGTCCTATTTTCTTTATTTAAACTTTGGAGGCTTGTTAACAAAAGCCTTTTCTATGACTTTGATTGCCCAGTCTCTTTAATCATTCAACTCTACAAGAGCAGATTCATTATTTGAAAAATATTTCAAAAACGCTTGACTATATCCATTTTGCCATTACTTACTGCACATAACCAAAATGACCTGTGGCTTCAAGAAACGTATACATTACGTTTGACGCACATTTGGACCGATTTTAAATGTAGGATTGCATCCTTTAGATTGATGTGTTGTTGTGGTTTTTGTACGCACACATGCCCAATAACGTTATTTTAGCCTTTCAATTATGTCTAGTGCAGCTCCGGACTTCATCACAACCACCACCCCTAATGCACCCCTAAAGCAATTACTGTTTGATCGTTGGACTAATGAAAACAACTCACTGTATAGATTCTGTTTTGTTTTTATTTCTATGAGCTCATAGTAGCAGTCCAACTTAGCTGTCATACTGTGTTAGTGTTAGGTGACATTGATCCTGAACTGTTTCATGTCTGGCAGCAATACATTATTTGCAAAGAGGAAAAAATAGGCACCTATTGTCATCAAACTTTGCAAACGTAGTTCAATCTCACTTTGAAAGTTAATTAGAACAATGATTACTACAACAGACACATTGTGATAGCTGATAGATTTAGGGCAAAGTTTTTCAGTAGGTGCACATTTTCTCAGTCCGATGCCTCAGGTATCATTATAATGCTGACAGGGTGACAAGTCAAAGAACCCTCCTGGGGAGAAAGAGTCCTGGGTCATGTGTTTCAACAATGTGTGACAAGCAAACAGTGCTGATATTAATCTAATTATGACAGTTAAGATAATATAATGCCAATTGTATAGTGAGTGATGTCAGAAGCACCAATCCATCTCATATTTGAATGAGATTCTGACTTTTGAAGCAGTATCCGAATAGAAAGTAAAGCAATGTTGGTATCCTCATTTCCCTCAAGTATCTCATGCCATTACACATGGATGCTGATATATGTGAGGCAGGGGTTTCAAATGTATGACCAGCAGGCTAATGAATGATACATTGATTAGAAAAGGTTGGTATCAAGACTTATTTAAGACATTTCAATTGGATGGTTAATGTCTGTGATGGTTGTAAATTGTTCCACTGACAAGTGTGTGTAGTATTACCCAGACTACTATTTCAATAGCTACTATACCCCTACTATTTCAATTGCTGCTATACCCCTACAATTGCTACTATACCCCTACTATTTCAATTGCTACTATACCCCTACTATTTCAATTGCTACTATACCCCTACTATTTCAGTTGCTTCTATAACTCTACTATTTCAATTGCACTTCTCTTTACAGATACGTATACATGTAGTTTGTCACATTTGTTGCTCTGCATACCATGCTTCATGTCCATGTTTTAGTGTATAACCGTTTTTAAATCAGTTATAAAGTTGGATGAGGTTGAATTAAGAAGGAACTATAATTTATTTCTTGATACATTTAAAAGTGACTGTTGAATTTTACATAAATAATAGTACACTTCAATTTGCTCAGATTCATCTCCAAAACTGATCATTGATTTGTCAAATTCTTCTTCTCATTAAGACGGATGTAGCAGTATACTGCAACTTCTCAGTTCACTTCTAAAGTTTTAGTGGAAAGGAAAAGCAGAAAAAGGAAAACAAGAAACACTGCCAAGGATCAAATAAAAAGGTGATCATGGTCCTCGTAACATTGATGTAGATTCTTTAACCTACCTATTCCACAACAGAAAGTCAGACTTGCAAAGACGATAGAATGAATCACACAGACCAGTAAGAAGCCAATCTGGTCTCAGGGTTACTTCTAGAAAACAAGCCTCATAAATGGCTCGTCAAGTCTTATACATTTTCTCTTTGGAATATAAATAATCCTAAAGAATATAGTGTTCAAATCATGTTACCTCAATAATCTTCCAGAAGAGAAATATATGCCCAGAATGTATCCACCAAATTTCATTACAATCTGCCTACTAACAGTAATAGCCAATTTGAGTGACTGTCCTAAAGAAGAAGAAAAAGAAGAAGAAGAAGAAGAAGAAGAAGAAGAAGAAGAAGAAGAATAAGGCGCAGGCTCGATTCCCGCTGGCTGCGGTATGATTGTGATTGCGAATGGACGTCTGTCTCTCTGTGTGCCCTAAGGCTGACGTGCCCAGTTTTGGGTGTAGTCTCTCTTTGCACAAAGTCGGCTGGGAGAGGCTCCAGCAACCTCCATTTAACCCTTATGCGGATGCATGGTATGGAAGATGAATGAATGAACAATAATGGTGGAAAAATTCCAGATGCAGATGAATTTATTTTACTAAGGCTCTCCACAATAAATCAGTTTGATTTTTAGCAGAATGATGTGATCCACACAAAATACATTTCAATGTGCTTCAGGTAATGGCCAAAATCTACTCTTTTTTTTAAATCAGCTTGAATAATTTTAACATCAATAACAGGGATAACAATCTGGCATCCCAAATCATCATCATCTTTGATATGTATGTTCAGTCAAGGCAGCAAAGCTGAGAGAAGACATTTAGAACTAAGGTTATGGTAATGACAGAAAACAACATTTTATGTTTACTATGGGACTCATTGAGGTTTTCAATACGGTCATATCTTCGCAAAATGGATAGATAGCACGTCTGTAACAACCTCGAAGTGTTTATTTATGAGTGACTTTACTGTGTGTGTTTATTGACTTTATTTATATGTAGCATTATTGTGTTTACACCACAAGCCCTCAGGTCCTGCAATAGTTTTTCAAACGATTAGACGGCATTCATTTTTATAGTTGCTATTCTGTTTATTCATTTGTTCATTCATTTTTTGAACCGCTCTTCCTAATAAGGATCCAACACCCGACCCCAGAACTCTAAGCCCGAAGCGCTAACCACTTTACACCAAGGCGTCCCATTCTGTTTACTTACATTATTATTTTTTTTAGCTTTTGACTGCACCAACAATAATGAAAACATTTCCTTTTAGTTTTACATGCTACATATACTTGGGATTGACACATTATGATGATTTCATCCCATTATCATCATGAATACTGTGCATCGTATTCACAGTTGTTGCCAACGAGCTTTAGAATAGACCATTATGTCGTATAGATCACAGGTAGAAATAGGATTTCAATATCCTTATGAGTGCAGCAGGATTTTCACATTATGCTAATTTTCCTCCCTTGCCTTCTCAATTTTAATCTTGGAGGGGTTGAGACACATTTGAAATAACAGCAATATTTACAAGAACCTGATATTCTGAAACTGCATGCACAGAAATTGTTTATTATGACCAAAACTGATTAGGAACATAAAGTACCTGCCAGACTAATACATTAAAATTAATGTACAGAAAAGCACTCACTTGAGAGTTCACCTCTGTTTTTACCAAAATTAAAAAAATACATAAAAAAGATTTAATATCTAGTTCTGAATGTATTATTTTCTGGTTTTAGAGCATTAGTTTTATGAATTTAGTTTAAAGGTTTCAGTCTATTACCAGACCGCTAATTCATGAAAAAGGCTTTTACCCTTGCAGAAATCATGCTGTACAAGATGTGAATGGCAGACCCTGGATTTAGAGGTAAATTTTATTTAATAGCTTTACTGTCATTTTCAGTAAGGTGCTGACTTTCAACATGTTTAGAAGTGTCTATTGGATACAAACTGAAAGACCTTCTCAGACTCAAAGGTTGAATGTATACAGAGGGCATGGAGGAGGAAAACTGCCGCTTCGACCTTGAATGGCATCAGAAATCCCATTAATACTTAAAACTCAGTTGGAGCGTTTACACTGGGTGATACTGACAAAATAATGCCTTGTATGTTATCATTTGTAAGGTCATATCTTAGGTTGTTTATCACTACCATTGTATAAGTCAGGCAACCTTGCTGAATGTCCATCTAGAGTCCAGTTAAATGTGTAGTTTTCACTATTGCATCTATGTAGTTGGTTTGTGGCTGTGCATACACCATCCATTAGTAATGTAAATGATGATGAGGAACGGTAAAGAGAAGGTTATTTCGCGCAAGGCAAATATTGTATAGCCATGGAATTTTTATTACAGTCTTGGCCCATAAATCTTACCGATATGTCTTCCGCTGTCACATAGTTTTATATATAGAACTCATCATTTTTTTAAATTACATAGCAGTCTATTTTTTTTTCTGTCAAGAAATATGTGTTTTTGTAATCTAACACTTGCACAAGGCAATCATGCGGTTGTATGGAGAGCGTAAGAAGTAAAAAGAAAATGCTTTATAAAATGCAGAAGCATCAGGTCCACTGTCAAAGCAACAGCAGCTAATCGAAATTGATCCTCACGAAGGAGAAGCACTCAGGAAATCCATCCATTGATAAACACTTTCTAGAGAAAGTCACGCTGAGGCACCAGCCGTGGTTTTTCATTTCCATTTGTGAAAATGAGCCGGCAATTTATTTCTAATTCAAAAATGGTTGCAACGGGCTAAACACAATAGGGCTTGCATCGGTCCCTCAATATGATTTATGGGACAGAATCTCTGTATATTTCTCTGGCTATAATAACAAAATATAGCAATAAATCTGGAAATGTCATGCAATTTTGTTATCACCTTGTTGGAATATTTGGAGGAGACGAAAGGGGGGGGGGGGCATGGGAGGAGAGGAAAGGAGAGGAATTATTGCTGAACTTGACGTTTATCAAGGAAATGTTGAGATTTTAATTATTAAACATATCAAAAAATAATTTATGGAAACTTAATACAATTCCATCCACTTAATTACAAATGCTATTTATTGAACTACAAAAACATGATATTGGCCATGAATTTTCTATATATTGTTCTGGATAAGCCGCCCATTTAGGTCACCATAAGAATTTGTGCACAAACACTTGTGTAGATTTTCATATGATGTATGCTACCATGAGTGTAATTACGTAATTATTGTCCCTTCTGCTATTACACAGAATTTCTTGAAGGGTCGCAGCTATTTATCACATCCAGTACACGCTGTCATCGGTAATCACTTGGGATGAAGATAGCCCACATGTGGAGTCTTGTACTGGACATGCTTGTCATCTTTGCAAAGGTCAGAAGAGCCATGCGGCAGCCAAATGCATAGAGTGTGCGCACACACATGTACACGCACATGTACACGCATGTTTGCAAGCACACACACACAAAGGATAACGGCTCAGAAGGTAGGGAGCTGCAATGGTGATCACTGGCTCATTTGTCTCTTTATCAGACAGTGTCTCCTCTCTCCAGAGGAGGTGTCTGTTTGAAGAATGTGCCACGGTTGGGAGGATGAATTTGCATGATGAACTCAGTATTTATTTTTTTTCTATCAGGCAGCACCCCACTATCATTACCATTTCTTAGATTGATTCGCAATATGTGCAGAGCAGTCACAGATTCTCTGCCTGTTAAGGACAGTGCCTTAGATAATGATTGCTCCTTTAAGATGTCATTTGTGGAAAAGCACAGATTTGTCACACTTTTTCAAAGATGCAAACATAAATTCACTGTGTATCATCATAAAACACTGTGGCTCAAGAGTCAAAGCATATTAGGTAGACTATTCATAGGCAATCTCCATGAAATGCAGCACAAGAACAGAAGGATATGGTAAAGGCACGCTAAGTGAGTGAGAAGCAATCTGATTATAGCGATCAGACTTCTTTACACTTTGTCACATGGTGAATGCGTTGAGCAGTTTTTTCTCTCACTGGTAATCATTTCCTGATTGGTCCTTTGGAGATGTTTAAGCGTGAGGCGCACGGCTGACGGTTGAAGTCATTTGTATAAATGACGGCTCCTCAGAATTTTCAACCTCCCCTTTAGCTCCCTTCAATCAAGGATGAAGGCGTTAGAGCTGTGAAATAATCTTAAAACAAAGACTGTTTTTGTCATCAGCGCCACGACAATACACGATATTTGGAGCAGCAGAATAACGACAGCCTCATTTGGAGTTATTGTGCACCACATGTTTGCAGCAGTAGATATCACAAACACTTAAAACGCATTCACTTGACAGCACTCCGTACATGTGTTGCCTGCTGAGGGATGAAAGAGGCAGCAAGCCAATTCTCGCAATCTGATGGGAGCATTGATTGAGACCAAACTGTGCAGACATTTTTGAAAACATGGTCGTGTCCTGACACATTTTACAGAAAAGAGACTTCAACAATCGAAACTTTGCTGATCCATAGGCTCACGGCACCTTTTGACCTGTATTCTTAAGGAAGGTCTAGCTGATAATGATCCCTCAACAAGCACCTGGGTACAATCTCTACTGTGGTTTATTCTTGTATTGAAGAAAGTCAAATGAAAAATATTTGTATTGCTGTCCCATTGATTCCCCAGTTTTCAGTCATATTTGTGAGAAACTAGAGATCCAAGTACCAACATCATTTTGGTTCCTTGAACAGGTTACTTTAAATCAATTTGCTGTCTGACAGTAAGGGGCTCAATGATTGTAGTCCATTCATTCAATTCTTTTTGTGTATGGCTTATCCTCACAAGGGTCACAGGAATGCTTGATGTTATTTCAGCCAACTGTTGGCACTCTGAATTGGTTGGCCAATCAGAGGGCACACTTAGATGAACGTCGAGAGGTAACCTGTCAATCATAGAATACAATAAATTGATTAATCCTGATTTCCACTAAAAATCACAACTATGATCAATTAAGTGGCTTCAATAATTGCTACATGAGACACAGGAAAATAAATAAGTTGTTGAGGAAAAAAAATAGAAACATCCCATGGAGATGTTGCAATGATGTGAATGTGACCTAATACAAATAAAAGAAAACTCTTACATTATTTCATCAATTATTAATCAGCATGTGAGTACCGTCTGCATAGGCCACATGGGCATATATACCCATAGCCATTCAAGCAACGCGGATGTCTCCTGAGAACAAATTTGCAATGATAGTGTGTAAAAAGTATAAATAGAAATACAAACAATCCCAGTTAGATTTGTCGAATTGACGTCAAAATGGTAATGAAGTTGAAAGAGAACATGCTGAAGCACGAAGAACATGTTCAATATCTGATAGAGAGAGACAGAGAGAGAGAGAGAACAGACAACATGAATTTACAACAATGCAGTTTTTATTTTAGTATTGACTTGTGCAACATTATCCTCAACATTTGGCTACACCCTTATTCCAAAAAATGAATAAATGCTTCTTTCACCTTCAACATCTAGTGTCCCATATTACAAAAAAAGTGAAGTGTATTGCATTGCAGAGAGGTCTGTTGTGAAACTTCAATACAGAATGATGTGAAGGATAGGACTCTATAAGACTCCATAGGACTTTTTATAAGCTGGCAATTGGTGAAAAATGGACTGTCACCAAACTCACATTGTAAACCAAATGATTGTTCAATGTAACTGCTTGCTTTCCTAAACACAGATCAGCACAGAGAATAGAGCTAATTTTGAAAAAGGAAGCCAAACATTCCAACAGGACAACTATCATAAGAACACAGGCTGGATAACAAAAGAATGACTTGGATACATCTGTGAATCTCAATGAAAGTCCCATACTTGAACCTGATGGAAAATCTCTGAAGAGACCTAATGGATTTTGAAAGGAACTGCAAAGAAGAATGAAACAAAGTGCCCCAAAGTAGAGTGGTAAGAATGTTTATTTTTCTATTTTTTTAGTGTTATGTGAATATCTGTTAATGTTACATTAACAGGTACCATTTTTGTTTGTCGTTCCTTATTTGATTATTACTTTAACATTTAATGTTCTTGTTTCTGCTCATTTAAAAACCCCTCCTCTGCAAAAATGCAAATAATAATGTCTCCTAAGGCTAGCTGTGGGTATTGTTTTTAGTTTCAACCGATCAAGCACAAACAGTATAACCAATGAAGTTTCTGCTAAAATAAACAGCACACCCAACCATCACACCATTCCCTCTGCTTTCTGCCTTGAGAAAGACAATACCAAAGCCGCCGGACTATTTCCCACAAGCCTCACAAGCCTGTTGTCAACTTGAACTCTGTCTCACTGTAACCCATCCATGCGCACAAAAAATGGCCTCTGCTGTTTTCTAACGAAGACTAATCATATTTAAACTAAAATATGTCTCCCAATATTCCTTCAGTCATTAATTTTCTGAACCGCTTATCCTCACAATGGTCGTGGGGGGTCCTGGAGCCCATCCCAGCTGACTTTGGGCGACACCCTGAATTGGTGGCCAGCCAATTCCAGAGCACAAGGAGACGGATAACACTTTGTGCTCACACCCATACCTAGGGGCAATTTTGATTCTTCAACCAACCTACCCTGCATGTTTTGGGGATTTTTACCTGCAGAAAACCCACGCATACCCGGGGAGAACTTGCAAACTGGGAATAGTCAATGGACAACTACTTAGAAATAGTCAACATAACTTGATAATGTAGTTTTAACACTGATAAAATAAGACAATAGATGCAAAAAAAAAACCCAACTGAAACACTTTGCTTAAATAGCTTATCTTTTTTTTGTATTCATTTGAATAAAGATTGAAAACGACTTGCAACATATTCTGTTTTGATGAAATATTTTACACAATGTCCGGTTGCACTAGAATTGTGGTTTGTTTTAATGAGGTGTCTAGCTTTGTGTTTTTTCTTTTTTTCTTCTTCAGAAGTCAGCACCATGATGAGCACTGACAACATTAATAAAAATAAATAAATAAAAAGAAGAAGAAGAAGAAGCTATTTCTTTCACTTTCGGCTTCTTTCTCCAGCGGTTTGCCCAACTCTTGCTCAGTATGACTTTTTGGAATTATTATGAACTATGTATGATGAGTGGTTTTAAATGCTTTGGTGATCAGATCACAAAGAGGCAAACTGAACCCAAATATAGGCAACATAAACTCATGTGATTCCTTTCTCTTGCTTCTGATCTTGTGTCAAAGTATTTCTACCTTTCAGTTCGAAACATTAATTTTCATATTTTGCAGAATTTGGCCGTTTCTGTATAAAATTGTTTCTTCTTTTCTCTTTTCACGAGTTGACCTGCCAAATGTTGCATGTGGGTGAAGCTCAGAGACAAACAATGCAGGAAAATGACCTTAAAAGAATAGCTCATCCCTATAAATTACTATCTATTTTACAAACAGGACTTGAATGTGTCCAGCTGGTACATTATTGTATTAAATAAAAATTTTCATCATAGTACAGGCATATTATGTGCCGACATTACTAATATTCCAGAATATACAGAGAAGTGGGTGCGTGTGAACAAAATGAGTTTACATTTACGTTGCACCATATTTGAATGCATTGCTAGTGCAATTGTATGCAAATTTTTGCCATGTATACAAATAGCTTAATTGTGTTTTCATCCACAATAGCATAATGAAAATATTCTTCAGTTGACTACAGGAAAAAAAACACACAGCATCCTTTATTCTATATTTTTCAACAGAAAAACAATTTTGTTGCCTCCTCATTTGTTCAACAAGGTTGCCTATAATTAGAGACATTTTTATTTCAATTTTTTTGCATATGTTGCTTAAATAAAGGAGCTTTATGCATGAACATTGTCTTATTATTCCCCTTTTCATTGCAGTTGTACCATTTCTAGTTCATCATCTTACAATTGTCAGCGTTTGTTCCTACCCATGACTTAAATCAACTCACACATTGACTAGACTCATTCACATTTTGGCCAAAAATTATTATTAATACTATCATTTATTTTACTTTATATCTGAAATATGCCTTGATAGAACAACCCAATAAAGCTTGGTGCTGTGAGGCAAATTAAAATGGCGAATAAAGTTACTTAGTTTGAGCGATTAGTCTTTTCTCAAATAATGTATTGGATGCCAGAACGGCTGCGGGGTGTAACTAAAAACTTTTACATGGCTCTTGGATTTACTGTCTTCATATGGAAAAGAATCAGCGTTAAACGACCAATAAATCAAGGCGGGGACAACTCGTTTATCATCCAAACATCTTTAAAATATTCACTGTTACCTATCAATGACAAACATTATTCCGAGGTGCTGTTAGTGCGTAGTACTCGAAAGCTTGTAAACTAAAAACAAAGATATAAAAAAGCCAATAATGAAGAGGTAAACACCTCTTAAAATGACTGTACCTCTTCAAGTGTTGTTTTTTCTCTTTTTACCATTTCAGATGCAAACGAAGCTTTTAGTCAGGAAAAAGGTACGTCATGTAGTGCATACTTTTTCTTTCCCTCACTCGTTGCCTTTTCTTTGCTCCTAATGTTGTACTCATTGTTCAGCCAAAATCTGAAAACTGTATCATATTATAATATAATTGGCGTCTCCTTTTCTTATGTCATTTAAAATCTCTGTATGAAGAAAATTATACTTTACCTGACTGCGTGATAGGATAGCTGCAGAGCACCATGTACATGAGAAATACTTAATAATTTCCTTTTCATATATTGTTTTTGTTACCGTAAAATCAGTGTATTTAGAACTATAGAAAAGAGCTTACATGTGAGACAAGGACAGACAGGACGCAATTGGGATATTATGAGTGAATTTTAATGCACAACCTCGAATTAGTTTGCCAATAGGAACACACTGTACATTCAAAGACCTCTAACCCCCTATTAATCTGAGAGAAAAAAAGCACTGAAGTTTATTCCAATTGAGAGGTTTGGGTGGAACATTTTTCATTTGACATTCACTTTCATTTTAACCGAAATACGAGAATTATTTCTTTCATTTGAACCTGGTTTCTACCATCAATTGCCTGCTGCAGTTCTCTCAATGCATCAGGGTTCATAATGTACAAAAAGTTTGTTCTTCATTGTTGTCTGCCTTCTTATTACGCAGAGTGTCCTTCAGGTTTTTATTATAGTTATCTCCAAGCTTTATTGCTGTGAGTAGTCACCGTGACTGAAAGCCATTGGTGTTATTCAAATTAATCCCATTTCTTTTGATAAGTAGTACAATTAGCAGGTAGTTGGAGTTCCTTGATACAAACTGTGTCATAACTGCAAATTGCAAAACCGTGCAGTCATACATTTGGAATAATAAAAGTCATCAGGCCACATACTTCAAAATAATATGTTTTGACACGTCGACACAGAATTTACGTTACCAGAGCTTATTTTGCATCTTCTCATTTAATTTGTGGGATGAGAATGGTCCTTTTTTAGGGGTGATAAGAGGAAAACAAGGCTAAGAAAAGAGAAGTATTGCATGTAAGTATTTTATTTTATGCACATGCAAAGTGCACAACAATATGCAATATGCTGTAACCAAGCCATACTTTACATGTGAACTTAATCTGCTGATATCTTTGATCTTTAATCATTTTAAAAGTCCTTTCTTCGAATTTGTCATGTTAACTCAGATGACACAGACAAAAATAAAGCCCACATTCAAATAGCACCAGCAAGTGAACCAAATCTCTTGGATTGTCTAAAATTATATATTTTTCTTAGATCAATGAATATTAGAGAGAGAGGGGGGGGAAAGAGAGAGAGGGAGAATGGTTAAGTGGGATTATCAATAATTGCGATATACATCAGATGGCAAGAACATGGAACAGACAGTAGGACGAAAGGAGAAGTCTTCAAAAATGAAGTCAACAGAATGTTTTTTGCAAAGGATAATAAAAAGGAATCTTTGATGCTTGCACTCCAAGTCTGGACACACACAACTGAGGGTTGTATAGATGGATTAAATGGATTCCCCACGTACATCTTGCATGCTCAAGTCTTTTTTTCCCCCCGACAAACAAAATATGACTACATATATTTTTAATCTCAGTTATGTTGCATTTTGCCCCCTAGGCAGATATGGCAGTGAAGACCTGAAGGAAGGTTGATTCCAATTTGTACTGTATACCCCAAGAGGCTACAAGGACAAAACAAGAACAATCATTGAGCTTGATAAATGATCTTTTTGTGTTCGGTGTGTGTTCACTGTACACTATATTTATTCATTGATTCATTTTCTGAACCACTTTATCTTCATTAGGGTCAAGGGGGGTGCTGGAGCCTATCCAACCTCAACATAGGGGTAAAAAAGACTGCAGTGTTTGTTGGGTGCAGCTAAGTGTGGTGGTACATCACACAATAGTGAACATACACTCTATTTACCTTGAAAACACAAAAGAGTTTTGTTCAGGTAAAATCCTCTGAATACAATTTAGATCTGCCATTTTCAGGCTTTTCCCCCCTATTCTTATTTAGAAAGTGTTTGTAAGCCTGTAGCGATCTCTCTTGTTGTGACAGTCTGGAAATTACGTCCGGCACAAAGCAGTTGGAGTGTATTTTACATTAAATTTGTCCGAACATGTCACCTTGTAACAATGTGGCATTTTCTGTATTTTGTAATATTAGCTTCTCCCTTATCATTGTTCTTCATTTATACTCAAATATTAACATTTCTTTAATGGAATGCTTAATCCCAATTGGTTTCCAGCCAATCGCAAGGATAGTAGGTATTTAATGACATGAAATGAAGCCAATATGCAATTTTGTGGTAGAAATTGGGCGTCAATTGCCATCAGAAAACTTAGCAAAGAAGTAGAGACTAAAAAAGAAATTGAGTGTTATTATTTGTTGCAGTTCATATACCTAACATGTACAAAATTCTCTTTGAAGTTATAATTCATACTTGTTTTGTTTTTGTTTATTTATTTTTTTCTTATAAAGATTGCATAGAGATCAAATTGATTTTTTTCAGGTGACTGATTGAAGTCAATTTAAATGTATTTTGACAAAGTGCCAAGATCCACTAGAAAAATCCATAGTTCTTAATGCCGAAGATAAAGTAATTCCTCAAAAGTCCATTACACTAGCTAACTTGAATACTCTGCGTTGGTCATCAAGCCAAGAAGATATAATTCTTCATTTAGTTTCCAGGCCAGATCATAAAGCAATCAGATAGTGAACACAAAAGCAGAGCCTCCACCAAAGGTAAACTAGGATTAGTCATGTTGTCCTGATCATTTCTGTTTTAAAACTGTAATCCCTTTTTTAAAGCATGTAATCACATTAGTACTGTAATACCTTGTAAAGCATGAGTAGGACCTACGAGAAATAATGACATGATGTGCTGCTATTATAGAACCCAAATTCCAACATTATCTGCTGAAGAGAGACTAAACGTTGTACGTGTGTTGTCTCTCTCCGTATCATCCTCTACCTCGTATTTGTGGCCTATCCGTGGCAACTTCAGGTGGCTAATCCACATATTAGTGACACTTCATTTGAGCTCCTGTCGCTAATCTAAGGTAGCAGTTACACTTAATGATCCTCCGGTAGCCTCATTCTACTTAAGTAAATCGGGAAAGGGAAATGAGACAAAGAGGATGCAGGAGAAGAGGGGAGAGGGGGGATGGGGGTGGACATGATGAGCAGTACAACCAGCTGGACCTTCTTAGCAGGGAAACAGTGCCATCTGTTGATCTTAGTTTAAGCAAGTCATAATGAAGAGTGTTTTTTTTTTCAGAAAGCCTTATATTTTAACCAGAAATCCAGTCCTTCACTGTATAATATAAACACGTGTTCCTATGAATCCTTTTTTTTCTAAATCACATTTGTTTGGTTAGAACAAGAAGCAAAAGAAGAGGTTCATTAGACAGAATGAAATCAAGCCACCGACGAATCTTATTCTAATTGATCTTTCTCTTAGCCAAGCAAAGACAGGAGGAGCGGGAGGGAAAACAAACAATCCAGAAATGTTGATTTGGAACAGACACTTCAGAGAACAGATTAGACTATCTAATTATCATCTTTGCCTTCGGACGAAGCCTTTGATGTGAATGTGACTGCCAAGTCTTTCCCTTCACTCTGTAAATAATGAGAATTCTAATTAAGGGATGTAATAATCGGGGGGCTAATGGCCTCGGTTTGCTTATTATGAGCCGCTCCTTATATCCGGGGGGAGTTGGATAGCGGACATTTGGAAGGGCAAGGCAAAGTCTTGTTTATTGTTTTCTGTTTTTTTTACCCTGAGATGAAATAAATTTACTGGCAGTGGTGCTTTTATGATGTCACCATCAATTGAACGGAATGCCAATCATTTGAGGCATTATAAAAATCATGTCACTCTGCATTTTCAATAAGCAGATTATGGAGTAATGTTTGCACTCTCTGGCAAGCTTCTAACGTGGGATAACGTTGACGTTTTTCCCTCCTCATCGAATTTATGTCACAGACACCACTGGTGGTCTCTGAAAAGAAATCTGAAAAGTTTGAGGCCGAAATCTTGAAAGACAATGATGTTCACAATAACAATTGTTTCTTCCATTATTGAGGAGGTTTTTTCTGTTGGACCAGGAAGAGGTTGTACAAAGCAGGCATGATAAATGGCAACCCTGTCGAGTTGGAAATAAGCTATCGATGTGACTGATGTAAGTAGTGCTGTACGCATCCAAGAGCCTTCTTCAGAGGCCTTTAGTAGTGGATGTAAGCCACTTGGCAGTCAAGTGAATTCATCAAGTGAACTAAATGAATTAACCTTGAATCTATTAAGCCAAGCCCTCATTGATCCCCATGGCACACATTTGAAAACAGTCTGCAAATGAATAGATGCTTGGAGTCAAACCTTAATTATTGTGGAAAAATAGTATGGCAATTTGTTTTAGCGCAGGAACAAATTCTGTTACTGAGAAATAATGCTAATTTAAAGTGGAAAGTAATGTGATTAGACATTCTAACATCAATGCAGAACTGTATATTGTTGAAATAAAGGTCCTGAAACTGGAAAACAATGTGGTATGTATAAAAAAAAAAAAGCCAAACTAATGGTTCAGTACACACTCCAGCAAAGAGATACTGCAGTTTTAGCTTCATTTAGTTCCAGAAAAACACTGGCTAGTGTCTCATCTTACAAGCCCTGAACATCCTAACGGTCTTTGCCAGTGTTAGAAGACCTCTTTCTTGTGGACTGTACAAAGATGGAAACGAAAACGAAGCTGTGTAGAATCCCATAAGAATCAGGCTAAGAAGATGAAGTTAGTTCAGAGGAATAGAGCATTTCTCCAAATGGGAAAATGTGTACTTGCATGACATTTATATTAGTTTAGAACTTTTGAACACATCTCTCCTCATACTGTGTGTCCTTAAAGAGACAAAATCCCTTTGATTTGTCTTACATTTATTTTATTAATGGAAGAAAGAACAACTGGCTATACTTGAAAGCTTTTCATCCCCTCAACATGCAGCCCTCAATGTCTCAAGACCTTTGACTATTGAGGATACTATCTTTAAATCTTTGTGCTGCTGGCACTGTTAGCTACAGTTGACTGGGGGATTCACCAAGTATAAAGAGTCAGATCAAATAAAATATTCTTTGACCTACGAGCCTGAGCCTACTCTTCACCAATTTAGAACTAAATCAGCTCATGTAAAGGCGTGTCTCCAGCTCTGAACCCTATTGAGTATCTATGGCACATCCTCAAACAGAAAGTTGGAGGACCACAAGTTCTCTTACATCCACAAGTTCTGTTTTTTTTCTCATCTAAATTTGTAGCATCCATCGACAACCTGTACAAAGGAAAGCTTTTTGCACGAATGTGTTATCATTTTTTTCCGATATGCTGTACATGGTTAGATAAGCAGTTAAGCGTGTCAAAATACTCCTAAGAAATATCGGAAAGCCACAGTTTCTGTTTATTGTTTGTCGACAGTATATTAAGGAGCTGTAAACTTTCCATAACTGACAACAAACACAATAATTATCACAATATGAATGAGGACACGTTAGGTAAAACACTTTCGAATATTAAAAGACAATATACAAAGCCATTTACACATTTACTATTCATAAGGAGAGTGCTATGCAATTCATAATGCATGATGTGAATTGATGAGAAAAAAATGAGGAAACAGAAAATATTTGATTTCAATTATTAGATGCAATATGCTCTAACCCCATGAAGTTTCTAGCCCTCATTTTCTCTCCTGTCTACTGTGGCACCATTGGAAGCAGCAGAAGTGTTGTGCTACTAATTTACATTACTTTGCATATAATTAAATAGCAATTTCGACTTGCTTTTTTTACATGATGATGTAAAATTGGCAGTTATTCTAATTTACAACCATCAATCTAAGTTTTTGAATTAAAATAGTGTTTGATTATAGCTAAAACGATGTGATGAATCCAAAATTCCCCGGAAATAACAACAAAAACAAATTCAGTTCTCATCAATATGGAGACTATTTGTATGCATGTGGTAGAAGCAGTGCACTCCAATGTATACAAGTTTGTGTGTCTTCACACTCGTGCACAAACACACACACACACGCTAACTCTTTCTCTCGCGAGCCTTTGTTTTATTCATGAACTCTTGTTGGTCATCGCTCATTACACAAGCGATCACAGCTCCCCTGTTGTTCATGTCTGCTACCATTTTAAACAAGTTGTCTTTTTTGCTTTGGGATTCCAGGTAGAGTCTCAAAGTGTTTTAAATGTTGAACAACTCATATAGTGTGAATTTAAAAACATCACAAATTTGCTGGTTGTTTATACAAAATCAAAAGACCTGCTGCTGTAAATTCCTTATTTGGGCTTTTCTTCGGCTTACTGAAAACTGCTGTATTTTATTATTTAAACTTGTTTTAAATGTTTTCTTTTGCTGCAGGCACTTTATCTTTTTTAAATCTTTTATTATAATTGTATTGATTATTAACAATTGGACCAGTGAGTGGCAGGCATTTCCCAAATAAAAGAGAATATAGGCATCACAAATATTTTTGTTCTGATTTTTGGTTTCTTAAAACACCTCAAATCCAGCTTTCTTATGTTTGCACTGATTAATCCTCACTAGGGTTGCAGGTGTGCTGGAATTAATTCTAAAAAAATACATTCAGTCTTGTTTTCACAACAAATGATACATTAGAACTCCATGTTTACCATCTTTAATGGATGCTAGGGTTTTGAAATGTAGGGTAAAAGCTGCTAACTTTTATTAAGCACTAAAATTAATTCCAAAATATGTATCTGCTTAAGAAGTAGGATTTAATTTACTACACGAGCATGGCCTAATGTACAGTTACAGTGTCAATTTTCTAAAAAGCCTGCAGATTATGACACTGTTAAGATGATATCGGGTTTATGAATGCTACTTTCCTTTGTGAATGTGGTAAACAATGTATACATTTTTTGCCAAAGGTATGCTGGAAGTGTTGATTTATTGCTGAAATGGTAACCAGTCACGCCATGCCGTCATCATTATTGTTCTCCTACGTTGCTATGACAATGTATTCTGTTTGGCTGTTGTCACCTTTTTGTAGTGGCCCTTCGTCTGGAAAGAGTGAATCCACGTACAACCGAGAATGTCATTCACCGTGGCTTTCGGAGCCTATTAGCTAGACAGAAGTCAGTCAGTGACACCTGTCAAAACACAAGGTGAGGCGATGGACTGTGTGGTTTTTTATTAGTGACTGGATGTCCATATCAAGTGTCGAATAGAAAAACAATAAAATATGTCACTAGAATATTCCTTTTTCTTCGGTCAGCATTGTTGTTTATGGTGACATCCAAGGTACAAAGCAAAATGAAACGTGTGTTGGGAAAACCAAAATCTAAAAATATTGCTTTTGTGGTTTGAGTATGAATCACCCGATTTGAGTGAATAATAGAATGCAACATAACATGTTGTGGAAAATGTTGATTCCAGCCCTCAGGTTACCGAATGATTAGAGGAGTGGAATTTTCAGGACATTAGACGCCTTCAGATAAGCTCTGAAAGAAGTCTCGACCATTAGAGGAAAATAATATAGATTATTCAATACATAGTACAATGAGTAATACATTTAAAGTACTATTTAGAAATGTCTATTGGACATACAGTGTCTCAAATTGTAAACCAATGGTGAATATGTTTACAGTTGTGAGATTACTCAGCATGTAGCAAGTGATGCCAGGTAAATAAAGCAATTTCAGTATCCAGGCTATCTATTATCACTGCACCTATTGTTTTTGTTTCTGTCTTTCTTTTTTTGTTTCTTTTATTCATTGGAGACTTCAGTATTGCTCCCTTCTCTCATTGATAGTTCCTCTGCACTGCCTGCATACTAAATCAAAATATAAATGAGTTTTGTATCTTCAAGGCTTTTTTAAAAATTGTATGATTGCGTGTTTTTTCAAAAATCATATTTGATTTGGATTTGTGTCTTTGTTTTCTGTTTAGCAAATAATGGGTTGCGTTGGAAAGTATTTTGCTTATAAGCTTTGTCTGTCTTGAACAAGAGTGACCCGGTGGGTGAGTGGTTAGTGTGTCGACCTCACAGTTCAGGGATCAAGGGTTATGTGGACTTTCCATGCGTGTGTGAGTTGTCTCTTTTTAATCCGGTTTCCTCACACATCCCAAAAACCTGCATGGTAGGCTGGTTGAACGCTATTAGGTTTGAGTGTGTGTGTGTAAATGCTTATCTCCACGTGTTCTGTGACTGGCTCCAGCACCCCTAACAACCCTGGTGAGGATAGGCAGTACAGAAAATAAATGTCTAATAGTAGATTAGAATGATATGTCTTCATGATTTATATGATCCAGCTGTGAACGCAAAATGCTACATGTTTGACCAAGCTTAGTACCAGGAATGAGATCTTATATTGTAACCACTCTACACTTATTTCAAAGAAGAGATCATCATTTAATCATGTAGCGTTATACAGTACTTTAAGGTACTTGTAGGTTTAGAATAGATTAATAGTAAATTCAATTGATCTACTTTAAATGAATAATTCCCACAGCAAAGGATAAAATTAAATTACGGTGTCTGTGACATAGTCTGTCTTTGAATACACAAGAGAGAAAAGAACATTTTTAAAGTCACCAAAAGGATTTCGAGTTAGACTTTTCTAATTGCGTTGGAAGAGAACGACTACATCTTTGATAGGATTAACCATCAAATGCTCAAAAGAGTCATCTATTTTTCTCTCTGCTCTCCTGCAGGGCCATGATTGGATTAAAAAAAGTTTCCCGCCCACTTGTCATTACCAATCCAACATGGACAGATCTATTTTTAATTCACACAATGAACAAGGATGAAATGAAAGTTGGTTAATTCTGCCTTGATCCCTCTTGAAAGCTGCACAGGAGGTTTTCCTCCTGCGTAAAGAGGGAGAGGGGCATCTAATGGGGTTTTTCATCTACGTTAATTATAGTACAGAAACCTTGAAGAGGGGAAAAGTAAGAGAAGAACACATTAATATCATCATTTCAAACAATTTGTTGTTGCATAAATTGTACAATGAATATTATTGTGCTGTAAATGTTCAGTAGCGACAAATTATTCCAAACACTTCACCAAATTTGGTCATGTTCGGATGAATGAATCAATATTTAAGCTTAAGACATTTTTTCGATATTATCAAAGGTAGTGTGGGAGTAAAAAGATGAAAAATGAAAGCGGCATTTTATTTCCAGAGACAGTTTAAACAGACATTGAAATCCATTTAAATCAAGTCAGATGAGATGAGTTCATTGCCAAGGTGAATGAATCACTCCCTTTTTTTTTGTATTGTAGCCTGAGAAGGAAAGTTTCAAGGGTTTAATGTCCATGTGGGAAAATCATATGAATTGCCTAATTGTATGTACGAATTTAAAATACACTGTATCTTTTTGATTTAAAAGAAGTTACAAAGATTTTACAAAGCCTTTGTTGAAGATAGCAAAACATCTGATTCAGTCTATTGCCAACTAACCTATTGAGGTACAAAAGTCTTGAGTAATAGTATTCCAAAAAGGCTTTTTGAATGCAGAAGTTTGGGTTAAAAGATTGGTTTGTTTTGCCTTGGGTTCCAAGTCAATCCCATGTACTGGCCAGGTCACTCACAAAAAAAAAAAACATGAACTCAGCCTCCAGAGCAAAATAAGCAGATTCAAAAAATATAAATGCTAAACATAAAAAAAACTTGCCTGAATGTACCCCTACACTGATTCTTGTAGTGTGTAATAAACCCTGTGCAAACAACAGCCAACAACTCCAGTGCAACTTCTAGCCTTAAAGAAACACAAGGGGTTAAAGGTCGGTTATTGCATTTTTGCCAACATGACCTTTGAGACTACCCAGGGATATTTCAAAATTCAGCCAAAAAAAAAAAACATAAATATGAATTACGCAATTAAAATGTCCATTTAATGTCAATATATATCTTTTAAATACGTGCTTGACCTCAAAACACACCTTTCTTTTTTGCGGTCTTAAGATGTATGAATGATTTCTCAGCTTCCCCAGAGGAGCAAGTTAACAAGAGCTATATGCTCCCTTCACTTTGCTGTACAGAAAGTTCAGTACTATTTCCCCCCAGGTTGACTGCCTATCATAGCACAGTCTACATGCTGTGCAAAGCTGCTATAAATGAGAGAGAGCTACATGATTGAAATCTCCCCTGACCGGTCCAAGGGAACTCAGATTCTTTTTTAAAATCACAGCATGCATGATTTGAATGATGTTTCGCTCACATTGGCTTCAGCAAGATCTAAACAAACAGCTTCAGTTTTAAGTAGTTACATCTCATGTTGAAAGCACTCCCCATGAGATTTAATAGAGCAGTGGTTCAAATCCCTTGCCCATTCTCCCTGTACAGCACTCAAGGCAGCAGCTTCCCTCCCTCTCCCTGGCCAAATCATATTTCTATATTTGCAGCCTTTCTCTGTTTACATCTCAGCGCCTTCCATCACCTTCTAGAGTCAAAAGAGTCGGGGAGAACACCAGAGGAGCGAGAAGAATGATTTGGAACAGTGGAGCGCCATTTCATTGTAAAGGGTCATGCAATACATGGTAAACATACACACATGAAAAGAGACATACATTTTACTATTTTATTGCTTATTTTTTATTGCTAATGGTGCCTTCTTCAGAGAGCTTGTTCTAAAATGTCCCTTTACATTTATTTCCTAATGTAGTTTTTTTTTTAATGTTTTTATTTTTTTTATAGTTGTTAAGATGAGCTCTCCGTTTTGTACCAGAGGTTGTCATGACAGCACTGGGCACTTGCCTCAGCCCAAAGGATGTACTACCCCATCAGATTTATAATAGTTAAGTAATAGCCTGAGTGAATAATATCTGGAGCATACAACATTCTTAATTTGGCTCACGTCTTTCTTGCTCTTTCTCCTTTGTGTTGTGTTTACACTTGTTTCACATGGTATCATATTCAAATAAGAAATTGACTTTTACCTGCGAGCATATTTAATAGAATGGATTTTAATAAGGTCAGATTACACAAAAGAGCACAACGGACAACAAATGTAAAGGTCACAGACATGAGCATTGAGGTCTCAGCATGCAGCTCAGTAGGAAAAAAATAAAATAATATGACAGTGGGATAAAATGGGGAAGCAGAACATTGAGTCACCAAAAGTCAAGGAATTTTATGAATGATTATAAAGACTGTGTCATTGCTAAAAGGGGCACATGGAGGTGCTTTGGCCTTTGTTCTAGAACTTTTTGTGCTTGGCATTTTTGCTAAATTGACACAAATTGCTGATGGAGAAGGCAGCAAAGTGCATGAACAGTTAGCACATCAACCACATGGTTTTCACATTTCGGATTTGAATCATGACTCAAGCTTTTGTTACTGTTACATAACAAATGGAAGACTCTCAATTAGTCAAATGTGTTGGTTAGCGTCCTTTTTAATTGGTTGATGACGACTTTAGGTTGTAATCTGCTACTTTAAGTCCATTGAGATCCGTGGTGTCAAAGATACTGTAAGATTGCCTTATCTGTAAACATTTATGTTTCTCTAAAACATAAAACAATGGATAAACATGCTTTATGCGAATATAATTTAGTTATCAGAAGCATTTTCCCTTTCAATGGCATCTATAATATTTTCTTCGTGACTGAAATTTGTCTTGAATGAATTATTGCTGATGAGCTTTCATCAAAGAGAATTTTCAAACTTGTTTTAAAATAAATCAAATGATTCAAAGACCGCTAAAGGGTCAAGAAGTGATACTATGGTGATGCTTTGCATACTTATAAGGTTCAAGTGTCAGGCTAAAATAGTGAAAGGAGTTAGATATCTAAATAGACGTAAGTGTTTTAAATCTTTTAACAGATTCAGTATGGTTTATTCTCTTTAGCTCATCCTGCTGCACAAATAAAAGAGCTAGATGGGCTGGGTTGAAAGTGCAGTACTTACAGTACTGTAGCCAAAGGGAGGCCAAAGTGAGAAACAATACAATGCGTTATCGTCAGCTACAGCGGCATCCGTTGGCTGGCGTGACGAGCGTACAGACCCAACATGGCTGGATGGAAAGGAGAGATAGGCTGCTCTGATAGAGCCCATGGCTAAAATAGAGCGCTGCTTGGTGTTGTCTTAGTTATGCATCAGAGAACTGAAAGCAGCTCCCCAATTACCTCGCCGTCTCTCACGTCCTGCCAATTCCGTTATTCAGTCAAACATGTAAAGTATGTTCACTGGGTTACAAAAGTGCAAACTGGCAGATGCTGTGTGAATTTTTTGTTTTGTTTTTGTTTTGTTTTTTTTATTCCATCTGGTGGACTGTGATAATGGATATTGGAAGGCGGCTTGAAGAGAAGAAAGTGTGAAAGGGTTGAAACATAAAGGACTTTAAGTGTGCCATAATGCAAGAGGGGAGGGATCAAAAGGGTTGCATTGATCCAATCGCTCAGACAACTTTAAGAGGAGTCACCAGAAAGGAAATGGAACCAAGATCTCACTTTAATAGTTTTCCTGTAGACATTCACAAGCTAATGCTCAGATTTTGTGACATACTTTGAGTTATCACCCCCATTTATTTCATAAACATTGATCACATTCCCTACTATCCATCTACACAGTCTCCGAGACATTCATCTCTGATTGAAGTGCTTGTCCAAGGAACATAATGGAAGAATTAGACAAATCCCTCTGTTCTGGCAACACTCAATATTTCCCCATTAGTCTGGTAGAAGCCCCTGGGATTAGACCTTTGCCGCTTTTTAAAGATGTCAATAGTGCTAATATTGTTTTTTTTTCTTCTTTTTTTTGAGGTCGGTCATCCACCTTCAAAGAGCGATATAGCTTGTGCAATCAGCTCTGCTTGATAAGATCTATTGAGCAGCTCTGGCACAAGCAACAGCAAACTAATCAGACTTATCTTATGTTTGGAAGTCAAGAGTCCTTGAAATAAATCCTGCTCAGAGTGAGTTGGAAGAATACTGATTCATTACAAATGATCATGCAATTGTGCGATATGGCTTTCGGTTGTTTTATCATTCATCATTAACACATTAATGGTAGATACACGTAAATATTACACGATATTACACTACTTTCAAATTCTGCATTTAGGAAAAAAACTATGCATATGCTTTGTTGGAGAAAAACTGAAATTAAAAATTTCACATTCATAAAAATAATATGGCCAGATTTTTAGGAACAACAATTGTGATAAATGGTTCAGATGATGAATTAATGTATGATTGAATGCATCAATGAATGAATGTGAAATTCAATTTCCAGCCAGTACCCATGACAGTAGAGCATTGAGCCCTTTATACCACAAGAGGACACTGTTGTATTTCTGCAGGATTTGCAGAATTGTTTCATGATGGGGTTACTTGTTGACGCAATTGATATACTTGATTATCCATAGAATATATATATATAGTTGGTTTGTTCCATGCAAAAATGAAGAGAGTTAAACTTGGGGTATCAAGTACCTGTATACATAGGTTGTATTGAAATAAACAGAATTATGGAAGTCATAATGTTTAAGTTTGTCAAAATGCCCCTGTAATTATCCCCTGTTTCTATGAAATTTAAGAAGAGAAAAAATATTCGTTCAGGTTTTTTTCATTAAAAAAAGAAGATGAAGACGAGATTATTACAAGTCATTATAAGTAGGATGTTTTCTCATTATTTCTTTAAATACAGGTTTGTTTGTAAGTCCAGACGGACAAATATCCCTCAAGGACAGCCCTTTGTATCATTTTAGTGATGAATGAAAACAAATACCCCGTGTGAGTGTGAGAGAAGATCCTCTGATCGAGGCATTGCTGAGGTCATATCCATTGGGATGACCCAGCTAGTGTGTGGACAGGATGAGGAATAGAGCCCCACTTTCTGAGTTAGATAAATACCTCCATTCTCCTTACAAGAGCATGCACAGGGGACAACACAAAGACCAAAATCAGCAATACATAAGCATCAATAATTAAGCAACCACACAGAGAGCAGGGAGGTCAGGGCCTGAGTGGGTGGGATTTTCACAGTTGGCCTCCGTAGTCATCCTCAATGTTGTCTCCTTCACTTGGTAATAGGGCCAAAAAGCCAAGATGTGTGTTTGTTTAGTTTCAGGTCACCAGTGCAACAATAGTTCTTTACTCTAATGTTCATAGTAATCATCTTATGATACTTTTCATGGGTTCTTTCTAAGATTAATTCAATAATTTTGATATGTGTATGCCCCTTTTTCTACTGTATTGATGATGTGGGTCACATTTTTGTCTTTATTGGCACATAATCACACATTTTGCAGCCACTTGAAGCTTTTATATAGAAATTTGAGTTTTGATAGTATGTCTGGCAGTTTTACATACATATATATTATCTCTGGTTTGAGAGAGTGTTATTTAGTATGTTAATGTTCGACCCTAACTCTTAATGACAACCGGTGACCCCTGTTCAACCCAAAGAAGAGTTGAAAAGGAGTGAGTACCTTGTGAAGTCCATAAATGTAATGTGTAATCTCGCCACAAGGGGGCGAATCAGATGCAACACAGTGGATCATACGCACATCAAAACGTGAGCAAGAGGAGCAAACAAAAACCAAGTGAAAAAGGTAAACCCACGTGTTTAAAACTTTTAAAGGAAGGTTAACGCATCAAGGGTTAGTCTGAAATGTGAAAGGGGGAATTTGAAGGGAAAATGAAACTGTAACTGTGAGATTTATTTTTTTGTAATTGTGTGTATGAAGAAGTAACCTGCACTCCTTCTGTGGCCTTTCGGTATGTAACTCAGCAGTGTATTTCCATTCATGGGGCTTGGAGAGCACAGTGACCTAAGGGAGCCCCTGTAATTATCCTCTGTGTCTGCGACAGGCCAGGATAATCAGTCTCACTGGGAATACTAGGCCAGATCTGTGGCCGAGTCCATTTGAAAGGCCTAATCCTCAATGAAGCACACTCATGGGTTGTGCAAGCGCTCGCTGGTACATAGTTTTAGGACACACTAGAAGGTGTGAAAGGGTGTCTAAAACCTTACTTAGGCTTTCTTTTAGACCGTTCAATCTAAAATTTCTGTTTGGGATACCAGCAATCTAGATTATGATTTATTTGACTAACATTCTATCCTGTAGATGTGAAAATAATGTGCCAAAAGGTCACTTTTTTTATTAAATGGCTCTTTTCATATCTGTTTTAAGTCGCTGTTTGTGAAACAGCAACAATGCAAGCCAATTAGTGAATGTATTTGAGGGGGAAAACCGGATTTGATATTTAGTCTTGAAGTTTGCATTTGTTTATTTTAACCCAGCTGTGTATTTAATAATCATGCACATAAAGTGTCAATCAAGTCAAGACACTTTACTTAAAGTAAGTAGCCAGGAAAATGTATGTCATATTACAGAGAGTGTTTTGCGGGTAAAAAAGTAAAGGTTAACATGCGCACTTATGCTTTGAAGTACTCAAACACACGAAACAGGATGTGCTCTCACAAACACAATGGATCAACTCCTCATAAATTTTTCAAAGAGGCTTCAGAAAGAAGGCACTGATTTGGCACAAGCCACAAATACACACAGCAGCAAAACACACACGTTCACAGAAATCAGACATGAAAACATTTTTTCAGCATCAATTAATGTCAACTTGGAAAAAAAAAACTCTCAAAAAGGAGTTGAAGGTCCTACCAAATTTGACATGGGATCAAATTTAGCACAGATAACAACAGGGATGTGTTTTCACCCAACTGTTTATTTTGAGCAAGACTTGCCATACAAATAATGGCAGCCACATTCCCAAAGGGAACCTGGGAATCAATTAACCAACTCTGAGTGGCAGCAGATTGGCCGGTCAGGGCTAGACACACTCTGTCAAGTTGTTATCATCTGATTTGCACATAATCAACCCCTAATTGTATCACATTGGGGTGCAGGTACCTGCAATGTGCAGCAGAAAGTGTATTCACAGGGGTTTTGTTGCTGACGAGCCGTTATGTCCCTGTGGTAATGAAATAGAAGGGAGCGCTTTAATGTGGTTGGCCCTCGGTGGCCCCTGTGCTACTAACATTGGAGACTCTGACAGTTTGATTGACAGCTG